>NC_057719.1:92524326-92545819 GCF_004010195.1 Chiloscyllium plagiosum | reverse complement strand
CCTGAAGAAGGGCTTATGCCCGAAACGTCGATTCTCCTGTTCCTTGGATGCTGCCTGACCTGATGCGCTTTTCCAGCAACACATTTTCATCTGAGGAAGTTCTGAGCCAAGTTAAAATGTAGTACCTCAGAGGTAGTAATCTAAGGATTGCTACTTGTGCCACGTGCTAGTCAGAGTAGGAAAGCAAGAATAGGCAGGATGCATGTGTGGCTTGAGAGGTGGTTCAGGAGGAAGGGTCAGATTTTTGGGTCATTGGGACTGGTTCTGAGGGAGGTGGGACTATTACAAATTGGACGGTCTGCATCAGGGCTGGACTGGAACCAATGTCCTCAGGGGTGCTTTTGCTAATGCTGATGGGGAAGAGTTTAAACTAATGTAGCAGGGGAATAGGAATCAAATGAGGAGGTTAGTGGGCAGTAAGGAGGTAGTAACTAAAGCCTGTAAGGAACTAGATAATGAAGTCAGTCTGACTAAGGGGAAGAGTAGGCAGGGAGCAGATGATGAACACAAAGGGACAGGTGGTCTGAGGTGCATTTGTTTTAATGCAAGAACTGTAGTAGGTAAGACAGTTGAACTTAGGGCTTGGATTAGTACCTGGGAGTATGATGTTATTGCTATTCCTGAGACTTGGTTGAGGGAAGAGCATGATTGGCAACATCCCAGGATATCATAGAGAGGGAGATATAAGGGTTGGAGGAGTTGCATTACTGGTCGGAGAGGAGATAACAGCTGTGCTGAAGGCAGGAACTCTGGAGGGTGCAGCAATATGAGCCAAACTCAGTAGGAACACTGTTGGAGCTGTACTGCAGGCTTCCCTACAGTGAACATGAGATAGAGGTACAAATATGTAAAAAGATTATGGATAGATATAGGAGTAACAGGGTGGTGGTGATTGGAGATTTTACTTTTCACAACATTGAGGATAGCAGAGATAATCCAGATAATTATAGACCGGTGAGCCTGACGTCAGTGGTAGGGAAGCTACTGGTGAAGATACTGATGGATAGGATATATTCCTATTCGGGTAAAAATGAGCTTGTCAGTAATAGCCAACATGATTTTGTGCAGGGGAAGGCCATGTCTTACAAACATAATAGAATTCTTTGAGGAAGTGACAAAGTTGATTGATGAGAGAAGGGCTGTAGATACCATATTCATGGACTTCAGTAAGGCATTTGATAAGGTTCCACATGGTAGGCTGATGGAGAAAGTGAAGTTGCATGCGGTCCAGGGTGTACTAGCTAGATGAATGGAGAACTGGCTGGGCAACAGGAGATAGAGAGTAACATTGGAAGAGAATTTCTCAAAATGGAGAACTGTGAACAATGGTGTTCCACAGGGATCTGTGCTGGAACCACTGTTGTTTGTGATATACATAAATAATCTGGAGGAATGTATAGGTGGTCTGATTAGCAAGTTTGCAGATGACGCACATATTGATGGAGTAACAGATAGTGAATGAGACAGTCAGAGAATACAGCAGAATATGGATATATTGGAGAGTTGGGTGGAGAAATGGCAGATGGAGTACAATCAGGGTAAATGCAAAGAGATGCATTTTGGAAGATCTAATTCGAGTGAACTATAGCTTATGCGGAAAAGTCCTGGGGACAATTGGTGTACAGAGAGTTCTGAGTGTTCAGGTTCATTGTACCCTGAAGGTGACAATGCAAGTCAATAAAGTTGTCAAGATGGCATACAGCATGCTTTCCTTCACTGGACAGGACATTGAATCCAAGAGTTGGCAGGTCTTGTTACAGTTGTATAAGATTTTGGTTTGGACATATTTGTAATACTGCGTACAGTTCTGATCGCAACGTTACCAAAAGGATGTGGATGCTTTGGAGAATATGCAAAGGAGTTTCACCAGGATGTTGCCTGGTATGAAGGGCACTAGCTATGAAGAGAGGTTGATTAGATTAGGATTGCTTTCATTAGAAAGACGCAGGTTGATTAGGGGGTGCTGATTGAGTTCTGCAAAATCATGAGAGGTACAGACAGGGAGGATAGCAAAAAGGTTTTTTTTTTTCCCTAAAGTGGGGCACTCAATTACTCAGGGTCATGTGTTCAAAGTGAGAGGGGAAAGATTTAGGGAAGATATGCATGGAAAGTTATTTATGCAGAGGGTGGGGGGGGCCTGGAACATTGCCAGCGAACATGGCAGAGGCGCACTAGTGTCAATTAAGATGTATCTAGACAGATACGTGAGTGGGCAGGGAGCAGAGGGATACAAATCCTCAGAAAATAGGCGGCACATTCAGATAGAGGATCTGGATCAGTGCAGGCGTGGAGGGCCGGCGGGCCTGTTTTTGTGCAGGAATTTTTTTGTTCTTGTTTCAAGCCTACTGGCTCTCCTATAGACCTCGGCTCATCTGCCCCAAGTCTCAATACTTCTTTTTTGTCATATCCCTCAAGTCGTTGATATTTCAGAAATCCATCTTCCTCGTCTTCAAATACTTTCAGTGATCTAGCTTCCTAAGTTTTCTGGGTGGAGAATTTCAGGTATTCATTACCCTCTGTGAGAAGCAATTCATTTGAAGCATGTTTCGTAAATTTCATTATTGGTGTAGCAGACTGTGAAGACGGTTATCTAAGATCACAAAGGGATCTTGATCAAATGGGCCAATGGGCTGAGGAATGTAGATTCGAATTTGATTTAGATGAATGTTTGCACTTTCGGAAAATGAACAAGGGCAAACTTATGCAGTTCATGGAACAGCCCTGTGTCATGCTGTCAAACAGGGAGACATCAGGGTTCAGGTGCATAGTTCGCTGCAAGTTGTGCTACAGGTAAACAGGGTGGTAAGGAAGGCATTTGGCATGCTGGCCTTAATATCTCAGACCATTGAGTACAGGAGTTGGAACTTCACATTGTGCTTTTACAGGCCATTGGTGAGTCCAATTTTGGACTACTCCATACATGGACGGCATGGTGGTTCAGTGGTTAGCACTGCTGCCTCACAGCACCAGGGACCTGGGTTCAATTCCTGCCTTGGGTGACTGACTGTGTGGAGCTTGCACATTCTCCCTGTGTCTGCGTGGGTTTTCTCCGGGTGCTCCGGTTTCTTTCCACAGTCCAAAGATGTGCAGGTTAGGTGGCTGCTTACTACATTCCTGATTGGATCCATTGCCGTAAAACACCTTGGCCTTATTCCCACTTTAAGTTTTGTTTCTCCATTACCAGTTCAATCAGCATGAAAATTCTACTGAACATTTCGGTGAATCCATCAGCATAATACACTTGCATTAAAATGTTTTATTCATAACAGTTTTCTTTCCTCTTTTATTTGCTCATTTATTCTGTTTGTCTGTTGATTCACAACATGTTTTTTATTGTATTCTGGTTTAACTTTTCACAACACATCATGTAATTTAGTGAATATAGTAATCTGAGGCAATTAGTGAGATATAACAGACATACTAAGCTGACATTTTTGCTTTGCTCTAGTCATGAATAAGTGAACTTTTTTCTAATTTTGCTTCCAGTTAACTTGGTGGGAATTGTGATCCTGAATCGAGGCAATTGTGGGCTATCCAAATGCGTCACTCGCTATTTGTTGGCAATGTCTACAGCGGATCTACTTCTCGTCATCTTTAATGTCTTACTGGACCGAATTAACAATCTTTATTTTCCAGTTACTTTCCTATCCATCACTCCTGTGTGTGCCTTGAGAGTTGTTTTGTACGTTGCAGCCCTGAGCTGCTCAGTTTGGTTCACAGTCACTTTCACATTTGACCGGTTTGTAGCAGTTTGTTGTCAGAAGCTAAGAACAAGATACTGTAATACGAGAACTGCGTTTGTGCTTCTAGTAAGTGTGAGTGTGGGCAGCTTTTTGCGGTCAATTATTTGGTATTTCGTTCTTACTCCTTCAATTGTTATTGACAATGTACCATGGTTTTGTGTCACAAAATCAGACTATCATACATCATTATTTTGGAAAGTTTATGTCTGGATTAATGTTATAATGATATCATTGCTCCCATTTGTATTGATTTTGGTATTCAATGCTCTAACTGTCAGGAACATTATAAGAGCCAACCACATCCGCTGTCGCCTCCGGATCCATGGAAGTGAGCAGAATAATATTGATCCAGAGGTGGTACAACGGAGAAAATCCATCATCTTGCTCTTTGCACTGTCTGCTAATTTTATGCTGTTGTGGACACCATTTATCATACGTGCTTTAATATGGCGAGAAGAAAATTATAATTATAAAGACAAGACTTTGAATGGTCCAATATTTGTCTTTCAAGAAATTGGATTCATGCTACGGCTTCTGAGTTCATGCACTAACACCTGCATATACGCTCTAACACAAACTAAATTCAGACAGGAGTTAATCAACGGAGCAAAATATCTATTTACTCGAATTGTTAAACTGTGCAAATAAGCATGCAGGTCAGACCTGTATTTGAAGGTGTATTTCCAGTCTTACAAGGGGATCTCCAGATTGAAAGAGCTCGTGGAATTTCCCTGGCTGCATTAACTGAAAAGAAGTCCGTGTCCTCAGAATTGGAAAGATCACTCTTGGCCACAAAAATTGGAAATAATCAATTGTGCGAAAAATTAAGTAATTGAATTGAGAATAATATTCCACTGAGATTGAGAGTCTGTACAGGGTATAGTTAGTCAAAAGACTGAATTTCGTCTTTCCTGGTATGGCCTATTCCTATTTCTAATGTGTTTATTGCTTTCCTCTGTCCCATTTATAAGTTTATGTTCTTGTGCTGAAAGGACAGTGGCAGCCTCATATGAATATGTTTAGTCACTGACTAGCATGACAACCAAATACAATTATTAATCTTAAAATCTTTCAAACTGATGACGTTTTCGAATATGATTTGACCAGTATTATTAGCAGCTGGGACCTTAACATACAACATTTGAAAGTGTCTTCCACAATTCACACTCAGTCTCTGGCACTGCTTCCTAAAACCTACTTGTCCTGTTGTTCCTATAGTTGTATATAGATTCATATAGATGTACAGTATGGAATCAGACTCTTTAGCCCTTCCCATTCATGCTGACCTGATATCTGAAATAAACCTAGTCCCATTTGCAAGCACTTGGTCCATATGCCTCTAAACCTTTCCTATTCCTAGACGCAACCAGATGCCTTTTAAGTCCTATAATTGTATCAGCTTCCACCACTTCCTCTGGCAGCTCATTCAATACAAACAGCACCACCTGCGTGAAACTGTTGTTCCCTAGGTCCCTTTTAAATGTTTCCCCTCTCACCTTAAACCTATGCCCTTGAGTTGTGGACTCCCTCACCCCAGGGAAAAGACTCTGTTTGTTTTCCTTATCCATGCCCTTCCTGATTATGTAAATCTCTATAAGGTCACCCCTCTGCCTCCGATGCTCCAAAAAAATAGTTCCAGCCTGTTCAGCCTCTCCCTGTACCTCAAATCCTCTAACCCTGGCAACGTCCTTGTAAATCTTTTCTAAATCCTTTCAAGTTTCACAACATCCTTCCGCAAGGAGGGAAACCAGGAAAATACACAGTATTCCGAAAGTGGCCTGACCAATGCCCTGCAGAGCAGCACAACGATCTCCCAACTCCTATACTGGAATCATTCTAAGTCTGGCAGAGGTTTAGCTGCATATCCTCAAACCTGATTTACTGCATCTGTTCCTCCCGATGTGGTCTTCTCTACCTTAGAGCACCTAACATAAATTTGTGGAACGGTTCAAGTCCACATGTTCCAATCAACCTACCTTCTGATTGTCAAGCATTACAACTTCCCCACCCCCAATAACATGTACATCCTGGGCATCCCCTACCATCAATATGAGGCCACAAGCAAACTAGAGTAGGAACACCCTCTTCCACCTTGGGATCTTACAACCATACGACCTCAACATGGAATTCATCAGCTTCAAACTCTCCTCTACCCCGCAATTCGTCCCAAGTCCAGCCTTCCATCTCCACTACGCGCCCTAACCTGTCCATCTTCCTTCCCACCTATCCACTCCACCCTTCCAACTGACCAGTCACAATCATCTCCTCTCTGCATCCACCAATGCCATACCACCTACCATTCCCCAAGCCTCATCCCCCTTCCTCTATTTATCTCTCACATGCCTTTCCCCCTCCCCAGGCCTGGTGATGACTCCTGCCCAAAACATCGACTCTCCTTTTTCCAGTTCTACATTTGTTGACTCTGACTTTCCAGCATCTGCACTCCTTACTGTCTCCAAGCATACCAAACGCCTTCTTTACTCTCCTGTCTACCAGTGACTCCACTTTCAAGGAACAATGAACCTGCCCTGATTTGTCTTTCCAAGATGTAGCACCTCATATTTTCTAAACCAAACTCAATTGGCCACTCCACATCCCATTGGCCGATCTGATCAAACCCCGTTATACTCCTTCTTCACGGTCCACAATCCCTCCAATTTTTGTGCCATCAGAAAACCTACTAACCATACCTCCTATGTTCATATCGTAATCATTTATATAAATGACAAAAAGGAATAGAGCCAGCACCTGTCTTTGCAGCACACTGCTGGTCACGGGCCTCTAGTCAGAAAAAACCCCTCATCACTATCCGTCTCCTGTTTTCAAGCCAATTTTGATTCTAAATAGCCAGCTCTCCATGTAATTCATATGATTTAGCCTTGCTGTTATGACACGGCGGTGAGCCTTCTGTTAATTAAAGCAAACACCCAGAAAAGCTCACCTCGCCTTGTAATCTGTTAAAATACGAGTGACAGAGAACTCTCAAATGCCACTATTTAAAGGAAATATTATCAATTTATTCTTTAACTCTCAAAGTGAACATTAAGCAACAACTATTCACAACTCGAAGCCCCCCTTTGTCTTAACTGCTTACTATCTGTCTCCAACCCTATAGCAATATACTGTTCCAATAAATACTTATTAAAATCACATCAACTTAATTTCAAAACCCTACAGCGATTGTTGTTGTCGCTGTCTCTCTTCTTCCGACTGAAGATCTCTCTGGGTTATCTTTCTTTTCTTGTGAATATTCTTTATATGAAAAGGTAACTTTGACAGAGAGTGTTTCGAAGGCAGTTACTCTTTTAATGGCAGTTACTCTGTCTGACTTTCAAACTGCCTGCCTTTTTATACCCCCAACATCAGATCACCTCATTGGTTCAAGGTTGGCAAAATCGATTGGGCTTTAGTATCCTGAGGCATAATTTAAACTGAATGGTTAAATATGATTTGTCATAAAAACAGCAACCAACTCAGCTAGCTATTTCACATCGAATGTTCCATATTTTCAATTTTCCAGTACACTCTGAGCCTGCTAGCTAGTTGTATGGCAGGTGCTGACAAGCTCTCAGTGTAAAACAGCATTCACTCTCTCTTAATTTCATAACCTCTCAATTTCATAACAATTCCACCTTAAGAAGAAATGAACCATCATAATGAAAAGTTGGCTTCGTATTTTTCCTAATTCTTAACCCCCATTGCAATGAAACACATCGGACATTAATCTAAGTTTATATTAATTTTTTTAAACACACACACATTTAATATTGATATCTGTTCAATCTTATCTATACCTAATTGGTTAAATCTGCAATAACGCATCTGCTATTACATTTTTACAACCCACAACATGCACAATTTGTAAGTTAAAAGTCTGTAACATGAGATTCCAACAAAATAGTCTCATATTCTTGTCTTCAAAACATTCCAATAATGTAAGAGAATTGTGATCCATGTATACCATTGTCTCCAACATATTGTTCGTCACATAAACATTAAAAACTTGTAAGGCCAGTATCAAACTCAATAATTCATTTTCAATGGTAGAGTATTTTTTCTGGTGCGTATTGAGTTTCTTTGGAAAGTAGCCAATTGATCTTTCAATTGCATCATCATCTTTCTGTAGCAGTACAGCTCCAACTCCGATATCACTAGCATTGATTGCAAAATCGAAGGCTTTCAAAAGATTTGATGCAGATAAAACTGGTGCGACGGTTAGCACTGCTCTTAAATTCTCAAAGGCCTCCTGCATTGTTCTATCCACTGAAATGTGGTGTTCTTCTTCAGTAAATCTGTTAGCGGTGCCACCACAAACTTCTGGTAGAATCCACTAAGTCCCAAAAATTGAAGCACCACTTTCTTCAAGGAAATTCCTTGATGGACTTCGTCTTGGTGTTCCTTGGGGTCGGTCAACCTTCTATGACCGATGTTATGCCCGAAGAACATCGTCTCTGCCTTCACACGTTCTGCTTTCTTTAAGTTTATTACCGATTTTGCTTCTCATTGATTAAACAGCTCTGCCAACTGTACCATGTGATCTTTCTATGACTCGCTAAAGATCACTACGTCATCCAGATAAACTGCACTGTTTGTTAGTCCAACCACAACTCTGTTCATGAATCTTTTGAATGTGGCGGGTGCGTTCTTCATTCCAAACGGCATCACTTTGTATTGATATAGCCCATTTGGGGTTACAAATGCAGAAACTTCTTTCGCTTACTCTGATAAACCTACCTGCCAATAACCATGCAGTAAGTCCAACATTGTGATGGAACTGGCTTGTCCGTTTTTCTCTATACAGTCCTCCAATCTTGGTATTGGGTATGAGTCTGATATTAATTTGGTATTCACCTTCTGATAATCCACACTAGACTATTCAATCCCATCAGGTTTGGGAAAGAACACGATCGTCGAACTCTACTCACTCTGACTCTGATATCCTCATTGAGCTTCGCATCCACTTCCTCTGGACCTATGTGGCTTACCAGGGTTAAGTCTGTTGGGGTGTTGTTTTATCAGAACAGCATTCCTTACTTTTACCTCATGCACAATAACATTAGACCTCCCTGTCTTATTCCTGCATATGTCCTCATACTGCTGCAATGATCTCTTTCAACTGTGTTCAGAATTAGAATACCTATCATGTGGGAACAGGCCCTTCGGCCCAACAATTCCACAGTGACCGTCCAAGGAGTATCCCATCCAGACCCATTCCTCTGCATTTACCCCTGAAGAATGCATCTAATCTATACATGCCTGAAGTCTGGGCAATATAGCACGGCCAATTCACCTAACCTGCACATCTTTGGATTGTGGCAGGAAACCGGAGCACCCGGAGAAAACTCATGCAGACAAAGGGAGGATGTGCAAACTCAGTTACAGACAGTCACCTGAGGCTGGAATCAAACCTGGGTCTCTGGCACTGTGAGGCAGCAGTGCTAACCACTGTGCCACCGTCCCACCCTGAGACAGATCGTTTACTAACCTATCCCACTCCTCAAGGACTTTCATATTGTTTAACATATTTTGAGGCACATCAAACTCCAAGACATCTGGATTTGAATCCTCATTCTGCAGGGCAGTACCTAACATCTGTTTCTCCAGTTCCCTGTCTCTATTATAATAAGATTTAAACACATTCACATGACATACCGATATAGTTTGTTTTCTATCTAGCATCCTTCCCAGATAGTTTACCGGACTTATTTTTTTCTTAGTTTGATAGGGACCACTAAACCTGCCTTTGAATGGATCTCCTACCACTGGTCACAATACCAATACGTCTTCCCCATGGGAAAACATCTGAATTTCAGAGTTTTGAGCTGCCACCTGCTTCATTCTATGTTGTGACCACTTTGGGCAATGTTTAGCAAACTTATGTACCCAATTTATTCTCTCCCTCACCTCCAATACATAATCCAAGTGTGAGATCTCCGACATTGGGTCCTGTTAATTTCTCTTTAACTAATTTCAAATCCCCTCCCCCTTCATGTCCGAGTATTAACTCAAAGATAGTAATTTGAGTAGATTTGTTTGGGCCATCTCAAATGGCAAATAATACGAATAGGATACCTTTATCCCAATCATTTGGGTAATCCTGACAGTGCACTCTTAACATGGTTTTTCAAGGTCTGATACCTCCTTTCCAAAGCTCCTTAAGATTCAAGATGGTGTGCACTTGATTTAAACAGCTGTATGCCTAAGTTATCCATAACCTCCTTGTACAGCCAAGCAGTAAAATTAGACTCTTGGTCTGATTGAATCTCTCTGGGTAGCCTATACCGTGTGGAGAAAGCTACGAATTCGCCTACCACACTTTTTTGCCTTAATACTCCATAATACAATTGCATCTAGAAATCTGGTAGACACATGGTTAGCAAGTATTGGTTCCCACTTTCAGATTTAGGAAGGAGACCTACACAATCAATTATAACCCATGTAAAAGGTTCTTTGAATATGGGATTGGCAACAAAGGGGCTGGTTTTATTACTGCCTGTGGCTTACCTACCATTTGGCATGTATGACATGTATGGTAATAGTTAACCACATCCTTGTGCAGTCCAGGCCAATAGAAATGCTTTTGCACTTTAGCCTGAGTCTTCCTTACATCTAAGTGACCTCCAACTAGTTTTTCATGTGCGAACTGTATCACTTGCTGTCAATATGCTACTGGCAACACAGTCTGGTACACTTTGGCCCATTTCTTCTCTGCATTAATCTGCCATGCTCTCCATTTCCGCCTTATGATTCTATCTTTAAGATAATAGCCATCAGGAATACATTCTGACTCCTTTACTGAGTATTCATCAATACATATATCTTTTATTGTCTTGTCTTTCTGTTCAAAGTCCATTAGCCTTTTAGAACTACACACTTCAGCCTGACCCTCTGTCTGTTCAGGTATTTCCTGCACCATTACGTCGAACAGTGTGTCAGCTAACTGAACCTCAACATCTTCATCTGTCTGTTTAATTTTTGTGACTTGCTGTAACTTACGGTAGTGAGATCGTTTTAATACAGTCAGGAAAGTTTTCAGTGTATTTTTCTTTTTAACTCCGCAGTTTCTTGGTCTTCCTTAGGCTTCTCCACAACAAGGGTTGTCACTCCTACTTTGGATCCTGCTAAATCGTTCCCACGAACAAACTACATTCCTGGAACAGACACTCTGTCAATCACTCCCACTGTAACTTGCCCAGTCTTGATTGGCACTCCAACCTGATCTTATAGAGGGGAATGCCAAATTTCTGTCCATCTATCCCACAAATTACCGCTCTCTCAGGTAACAGGTCAGAAGGAGTGTTATTACATTCATCTCTTACTATGAGACACTGATTAGAACCTGTATCTCTCAAAATTATAACATATTTTCCTTCTTTCTGAGTAAACCTTACCCACAGAGGCAACGTCTTTGTAGAGATCAGATACTAACTCGATATCCAGCCCCTGCCAAGGCTGTGACCTCTCCTGCAGTTCCTCGACTTTTCTTGGGGTTTCCTTTACTATCTTCACGAATGCCACTGGCTGAGCCTCTTTTACCACATCTTTTCCAACAATGCCTTTCTTTAACAGCCAGCACTGTGACTTTAAGTGTCCCACTTTTCCACAGTGGAAACACCTGAGGCATTTCACCTCCTTTCTCCCCACTAAGACTTATTTTTAATCCTGTGATAAACAACTTCCAATGTTCTCTACTCTTTGTTTTGTAGTGTAAGATCTTCCCTTTTCCCAATTTCTATCCCTCACTGGATGAAATTCTTGATGGAAGCTAAATTCATTCCTTAACTCTAAAAGTCAACATTAAACAAAAAGTATTCACAACTCTAAGCCCCCCTTTCTCTTAACTGCTTACTGTCTGCCTCCAACTTTATAACAATATGCCGTTCCAATAAGATACTTACTAAAATTACACCAAGTTAATTTCAAAACCACACAGCGGCTGTCATTGTCTCTGTCTCTCTTGTTCTGGCTGAAGATCTCTCTGGGTCATTTTCATTATTTTACTGCAAATATTTTTTATATTAAAAGTACCTTTGACAGGGAGTATTTCAATGGCAGTTACACTGTCGATGGCAGTTACTCTGTCTGACTTTCAAACTGCCAGCCTATTTTATACCTCTAACATCACATCGTCCCATCGGTTCGATGTTGGCAAAAACAATAAATTCAAACTCAATTGTGTTTTAGTTACTGGGGCATAATTTAAATTGATTCATTAAATTTGAATTACTGTCAAAACAGCAACGAACTCAGTATCCATTTCGCAGGCAAATGCTACATATTTTTAATTTTGCAGTACACTCTGAAACTGCTAGTTAGTCATACGACAGGTGCTTGCAAGCTCTCAGTGCAGGACAGCATTCGCTCTCTCTGAAAGGTACAGCACATGTCTTCAACTTCATAACACTGAGACTTCTCTTCACTGGAGTAAAGGATCTTGGGAAGTCACCTTAAAGAGGTTTTTAAACTAATGAGGGGTACAGATAGAATTAATGGTAGTTGTCTTTTCCCAAAGATGGGGGATTTCAAGAAAAGGGGGTAAATCTTTAAAGATTTAAAAAAGACATGTGAAGCAAATATTTTACACAGAGAGTGGTTGATTTTTGGAATGAATTTTCTGAGGAACCAGTGGATGTGTGTACAATTACAATGTTTAAAAGACAAGTACATGAATAAGAAAGGTTTGGTGGGATATGGGCCAGGAGCAGGCAGGTGGGACTAGTCTAGCTTGGGATTATGCTCAGCATGGATTGGGGGGCTGAAGGGTCTGTTTCTGTGCTGGATGGCCCTATAACTGTTCCAATTAATTTGGAATGTCAGTGTGATTGTTTGCGACTTCTCTTTTGCTTGAACCTTGAATCAGGAGCACACACAAACTATTCATCCCATCAGTTGCTATTTATATTCCACATGACCCATGGCTGAACACTTTAACTCCCCATCCCACTCCGCCAAGAACATACAGGTCCTTGGCCTCCTCCATCGCCAGACCCTGGCCACACGACGCCTGAAGGAAGAGCGCCTCATCTTCCACCTAGAAACCCTCCAACCACAAGGGAGGAATGCAGATTTCTCCAGCTTCCTAATTTCCCCTTCCCCCCCACCTTAGCTCAGTCCCCAACCCCCGGATTCAGCACCGCCCTCTTGACCTGCAATCTCCTTCCCGACCTCTCCGGCTTATCACCCTCACCCTCACCTCCTTCCACCTATCGTATTCCCAGCGCTCCTCCACCAAATTCCACCCCCTCCCCCAACCTTTAATCTCAGCCCGCTTGGCACACCAGCCTCATTCCTGAAGAAGGGTTTATGGGAGCACGGTTAGCCCCTATGAAAATAATTAGTGTAATTCTCTGTGGAAAAGCACTCAAAGCGTAAATGTAAATATCAGAAAAGTATCACAGCAAAGAAGCACTGCGATGCCTCATGTTCATTTAATAGTACTGTTCTTATCAGAATATCTTTGTTTGATCAAGTGTCACTGTACAACCATTACCAAAGAACCACATCTAGATATTTGTAGCTGGGCACTAGTACCAGAGCAGCACGGTTTTCTCCGGTGTATCTGCAGGGCACCAGCGTTAATGAACTGATATTTTTACTACATCTCATGTCAATGAGATCATCATTCTCATATCAATGCAGTACAGTCACTTCTACCGATAGCGTGGGACATCGCCAATACTAAATAATGGTCAACTTCATTATTTGTGTTGCACCAGCAGAATGGGATGAGCATGGTCAAATGTGATTAACACCAGCAGTGAGACCACAGCAGCCTGGCTAACTACATCATGGGTTCAAGTGTCACTTGTACTGGAGGGATATGCTGACCCCTATTGCAAATGTAAGTTACTGAGAGGCGGACATGGTAAGCTCAAGTTTAAGTGAAGTATATCATTAATCAGAAGACTTCAGTCATTATTTGGATTGTGGGATCAGGTTAGTCTCATGTTTGGCAGGATTTGCATCACTGCCCGGTCTGAAACTGTCCCCTCACTTGGAATGTGGGGTCTCCCGGTTGTGATGATGTGGCTCCATGTAGCTGTTAGCGTCAGTCCTTTAGGAACAGGTTCCACAACAGCACAGGGAGATTTCATCTGCTCAGTAAACTTTGTCGTAATATTGCCTTCTATACTCTGTTGTAACAAATGTAACAACCTACCTAAATCCATGTGTTGCACAGTTGTAATTATCACCACCTGTAATTTTAAATTATTCACGATGTGGAAGATTGAAGCATCTATAAATACAGGTTTTTCTGCCATTCAGTCATATTTCAACTAGTCCATGCTGAAGGTAATCCCATACTGAACTGGTCCCACCTGCTTGCTCCTGGCCCATATACCTCCAAACCTTTCCTATTCATGGATCTATCCAAATGTCTTTTATTGTTCAGATCTTTCTGCAAAGGGGCCATGGACTGCTTCAGATCCTGTGGAGTCTAAAGCAGTGGCATACGTGTCAAGTTTCAAAAGTTCAAGTTAAACCTAATTAACGTTGAGCAACTTCTTGGGGTGGAACAAGTGTTGTTCAGACTCTTTGCAAGCAATACAGGGAAGAGGCAAGTTTAAATCTTGAAATGGAGATGTATGAATTCCACATGGGACCAAGGTGAATGAGGATTGAGCTGTAATGCTGCTGGAGATAAGTTGGCTCAGTAAATGTTCGATGTTGTTTGTGAATAAATTCGGCTAACTGATGCAGAATTCTAACTGCTGCCTGGATTGGGATTTCTGTGTAGTCCAGGAAATTTGACATTTCAAAACATTCAATCTGCATTCATATTTGACCTTGTCATTCTCAGATTTTAACTATATTCAGACAGTTGTCAGACTGTGCTGTGCAACTGTATTGTATTGTATTAAATTAATGTTGGGGTTGATAACCATAGTGGGTTTAACATAATTGCCTTTAATTGCAATGAATAATAAATTTCCAGATGCTCTTTTGGAGAAATTTCTGTTCCTACTTATTGAATTGACAGCAAGAATGTGGGAATAGAGCCAGAAAACTCCCAGATTTTCATTTTCCAGATCTGCTTATTTCAAGGTGTCTGCAAAATCCACAATTCATTTCAAACTCCAAATGATAATTTTTTTAAAAAATCAACTGTGCACCAAAATAGAGACAATCTTATTCTTTGCTGCTCTTGAAAAATTGCATAAGATGTGGTAAATCATCTTTCGGATCCTCAGTTTCAAAGTGGTGAGTTGTTCAAGTTGTGAAAGGTTGAGCTGTCTGGCTATTTGAGCAGCGGTCACCTCTTTTACTGTTGATGAACTTGGCTCAATCTGCAAAGCTGACAATTGTCACTTCAATTCCACTCACAAAATTAGATCCAGGAGCTTTCACCCTTGTGTTACTTCGTACGTGTTGGTATGAATGTTCTCCTGGTTACATGTTAAGAATGTTGCCCCCTCTAAGCCATAAGACCATAGGAACAGATATTAGACCTTTCGGCCCATCGAGCCTGCTCCGCCATTCCATCATGGCTGATAGGTTTTTTTCAATCTCCTGTTCCCACTTTCTCCCTGTAACCCTTGATCCCTTTGACAATCAAGGACTTATATATCTCTGTCTTACTTATACTCAATGACGCGGCCTCCACAATCTGTGGCAACGATTCCACAGATTCACCACTCTCTGTCTAAAGAAGTTTCTCCTTACCTACGTTCTGAAGGGTCTTCCCTTTACTTTAAGGCTGTGCCCTCACCAGTAACATTTAAATCACCCACCCCTCAAACCAGTCAATGCAGATATTTACAAATATTAAAGCATCATCCACAATTTGGAAACTTTGGGATCTGCATTTGGCTAATTTGGCTAATCACAATGTTGATTGATGCAAAAAGTACATCTCGCTGCTTTCTTGATTTGGATTGTGTCACCCCGTAAATAAATGCATTTGTGCAGCAACTTAAATTCACGAACATAACTCCAACTTGTTCAAATATGAATAAAGAATTATCACCATCTGTGGGATCAGTTGCAGGAATAATGTTATAAATGAAATTTATCACATATACTGACCACAAAATCACAACACTGCTGGAAATGGTAAAGAGTAAAATCACAGGCTTCCTCCTGCTGTCCATTTCTGGGTCACTGTGATTCTCTCCCTTGCCCTGTCTCCTCAGTCCCTTCTGGACTCGACTGGCCACTATAATGTGTCTGACTGTCAGAGCATTGAGTAGCAGAATTAGAATAAATGGCAGCAATGGATTAACAAGTGTAAGGAACCATGTAAATCCCACCCAGCTGAGCTCACTAAAATAGCTCAGCTTTGAAACATGGAACCATGGTAGGTTGTGAAATATTGTATAAGGTTTAAATCTAAAGTAGAAAGGAACATGTATTAAACAGATCAGGCTGTACATTATTGATAGAATTGCAACTGCATTTGTCTTTTTGCAATGTTCAGGTTTCAGTCTCCGGTAGCAGATAATGACAAATCACTCAAAGCTGAAAGTGACCATGAATCAAACAGAGCAGACGGTGGCAGCTGTTGACAAGAAATAGATTATCTTGCACACAGGACTGATATCCAAGAAAGATAATGGAAATAATAAGAATTGATGTGCCTCAGTATAACCTCAGTGATAAGAACCATCAGATATGATGCTGCCATGGCCACCAGATAACAAGTGGTGCAGGAGGACAGACCACAGCTTCCCTGAGACAGGATCATGAGCGCCACTAAATTAACTGCAAGAGCGAGAAGAGAACATGTTTGAATCAAACAAAAGAGGCATTAAATTGTTTAAGCATCACATTTATGATTTTGGTTCATCTCAGATATGCCTATTCCCAGGCCTAACACACTGAGAGTTTATGGGATAAGTCTTAGTTCGCTTCCTGCTTGATATATTAATAAGTTTGAGTGATATTCCCAACCTTGAATTTAACTAGTCATACATCACCAGGTTACAGTTCAACAAGTTTATTTTACTGTGGAGCAGCGTTCCAAAAGCTTATGATTTCAAATAAACCTGTTGGACTATAACCTGGTGGCATGTGGCTTCTGATTTTGTGCACCGCAGTCCAACACCAGCACCTTCACATTAACAAATTTAACTGGCTTTGCATTTTTTACCATAAGCAACCTAGTGTAGGAAAGTAGAAAGCTGAAGGGAGGTGAAATTCAGCATCCGTGAAAATGGAAGCACACTACTTGTGGGTTTGGACAAATGGCAATGACTTTCTTTGACTTTCACACCACGCCCATTCCCAGATCCTGAGAGGCGAAGGGTCCATAATGTGAAGGATCAAACGCATTATGTTTGCATCTTCAGATCGCTATGGGATTTGGTCAATTAATGCGTGGTCAGACACACTTCCGTTTGGATGTTACCTGCACCGGACTTTCTACTCCAGATTCCACCATGTTACCACAGTTTCCAGTGGGTGCACACGTCTGGATGAGGAGCTGAGTAGTCATTGGTGGGCCAGGACATTCCAATGGCTGTTGGGGCCAGAAAACTAGAATGACCCTTGATAATGAAGGGATTGTTGTATGTACAGAAGTTAAACAGGTTTGGATTCTATTTACTAATGTTTAAAAGAATGGGAAGTGATCTCATTGAAACATGTCAGATTCTTAAGGGGCTTGACAGTGTAAATGCTGAGAGGATGTTTCACATCATGGGAGAATAGAGGACCAGAGGGCACAGTCTCAGAATAAAGGAGAACCACTTTAAGACTGAGGTAGGGAGGAATTTCTTCCCTCAGAGGGCTGGATGTCTTTGGAACTCCTTCCTACAGAGAGCTGTAAGAGCAGACTCCTTGTGTATAGGCTGAGACAGGTGGACTCTTGATCAGTCAGGGTATGGGAAAAGGGCAGGAAAGTGAGGAAGGTCCGACCATCCATGATCCAATTGAAAGGCAGAGTGAACTCATGGAGCTGAATGGTCTATTCCTGTTTCTACTTCTTTTGATCTTAAGACATGGACCTTAAATCAGAGATTCCACCTCCCCAATGCCTCAGACTCATTTGACACTTCCAGCTATTCAGGTGCAATCCCTCGACAATAAAAGGAAATACTCAGAGAGCTGGGAATGTGATTTTACAATTAAACTAGCATGTATATATGAATAAATGGAAACACGCAACTGCTCAGGTAGCACCAGTTGGGAAAGAAGCTGTGTGAACCTGTCAGGTTGATAATATTTGTATCTAAGTGTGGTGCTGGAAAAACAGCATGTCAGGAAGCATCTGAGGAGCAGGGGAATCGATCTTTCGGAATACCTTCCTGATGAAGGGCTTTTGCCCGAAACGTCAATTCTCCTGCTCCTTGGATGCTGCCTGATCTGCTGTGCTTTTCCAGCCCCATACTCTCGACTCTAATTTCCAGCATCTGCAGTCCTCACTTTTGGCTAATATTTGTATCTGACCTGGATCACATCAGCAATGAACTGCTAAGAAAAGGTTGGGAGAACAAGAGGGGATATTTAAAGGGAAGACGTTCACCATTCTGTGTATGATTCTCCTGAAATGTGAACGAGGCGAAAGAGTGAGAAGACGGGTTGGTGGAGATGTAAGTGCTACCGTGAGAAGACAGAGTTTCTTGTGATGACAATGCGCTGGGTCACTGTCAATTGGAGCAGGAAAGCCACGAGGACGCCAGGGGTATGGGGCAGCCCAATAGTCATGTATCAAAGTGGGATCTCCAGCTCCATTGGGAAATTCCATCTCCTCCATTCCCTGTGGATGTCAGGTGGTAAAACGTGCCGATATACTGCTGATCCATGGTGAGGTGGTCAAACTGGATTGGAGGGCAAGAACTGGGAGGCCGGACAGGCAGGGAGTCATGACAACTCTCTTGGGGAGCTAGAGAGAGAGAGAGTGAGTGAGAGACAGACAGAAAGAGAGAGAGTGACGGGTCATTTAGGGTCGTCTGAACCAATTGGATGAAGCTTTAGCAAAAGTCCTGACTGAATCGAAATTGGGAGGGTGCAAGGAAGCGTATCCTGAGTAGATTTCGGTTTGACCAGATGGAAACTTTTGGTGTTGGAGGGGAGCAGCAGGAGAACAGGATGAGGTGGGACGATGAAGTGAGTGAAAACAATCCAGCATCGCAGCATCCCCTCATCTCCCACCGCCACCCCCTCACTACCCTTCCCCCCCCTCCCAACCCGCCCACTCCCCTCACCACCACCACACCAAATGGAGGAGCAGTCACACACCAGACCAGATAGGATGGGGAGGCAAACACTTGGTTTGAAGTCATAAGGAGGATGTTAACTGAGCAAAGAGATACAGGCAGGCTCAAGGGTGACTTTCCTGCCTTTCACTAACAGAAAGGGCAGTAGAAACATGGAAATAACCCGGCCTGAGAAAATGAGCTTGTGCTGCTAAGTTTTCTGACTGAATCACTTCCCAGCATTAAAGGATCATCCCTTAGTTCTGAGGCTGTGCGCTCGGGCCCTAGTCTCTCCTACTATTAGAAACATCTTCTCCACATCCACTCTATCCAGGCCTCTCCGTGTTCTGAAAGTTTCAATCAGATTACCCTCGTCCTTCTAAACTCCATCAGCACCCTCATAACCTCGATCAGCTCCCGCTCAGCCTCCTCTGCTCCAAAGACAACAACCCGAGCCTATCCAGCCTTTCCGTCACCTCTGAATACCTCCAATCCCAGGCAACATCTTGGTGAATCTCCTCTGCACCCCCTCCAGTGCGATCCCGTCCTTCCTGTAGTGTGGGGACTAGAGCCGCACACTGTACTCCAGCTGTGGCCTCACCAAGGACCTGTACAGCTCCAACATCACATCCCCGTTTTTGCAATCTCAGGTGGGTCATGTCACCTCTGAACAGACTGATTCGAAAATATCCCAAACAAGTGCTGATGCTGAAGATCTGAAGCAAAAACAGAAATTGCTAGAGAAACTCAGTGGTTCTGGAGAGAGAACAGAGTCTACAACAGAGAGAACAGAGAACTTACAAAAAGTTATCAAAATCAGTTTCACGGGTTGAACAGATGCATTTCTGAAGGAAGTACTCAAGACATTGACGCTGCTTTCTCTGCACAGATGCTGCCAGACCTGCAGAGTTTCTCCAGCATTTTTTTGTGTTTCTGATACGTAGAAAGGCTATCTGTGCTGTAACTACATTGATTCAGGTTGATGAGACATCACTGGTGCATTATTGCGTTATTGTGGGAGGCACGGTGGCACAGTGGTTAGCACTGCTGCCTCACAGCGCCTGAGACCCGGGTTCAATTCCCGCCTCAGGCGACTGACTGTGTGGAGTTTGCACGTTCTCTCGTGTCTGCGTGGGTTTCCTCCGGGTGCTCCGGTTTCCTCCCACAGTCCAAAGATGTGCAGGTCAGGTGAATTGGCCATACTAAATTGCCCGTAGTGTTAGGTAAGGGGTAAATGTAGGGGTATGGGTGGGTTGCGCTTCGGCAGGTCGGTGTGGACTTGTTGGGCCGAAGGGCCTGTTTCCATACTGTAATGTAATGTAATGTAATGTAATCTAAACACAATCATGCAAACTACAATCAGAGTCGAGAAAGCACAACAGGTCAGGCAGCATCAGAAAAGCAGGGGGTTTAGCGTCAGGTCCTGCCCAACACATCGACTCTAATGCTGCTTGTGCTGCTGTGCTTTTTCCAGCTCCACACTTTATGGACTCTGACTTTCCCGCATCTGCAGTCCTCACTGCTTCCAAACCACAATCAGAAACTCACAGTCAAGTTAATTCAGCCCAATTGATGCTTTGAAAATGAAATTATAACAGTGATTCAGGTGTCTGCATAAAGGTCTGTATCAGTCCCACAGGAAAAACAGTTTCTGTGTAAACCCACTTACTCAGAACACCCAATGATAGCCAGGGTCATGGAATATATTTCATTGGCAATCAGAGCTATTCCGTGCATCTACTGAATGCACTACTCTGCCTCGATGAACTATCCGACTGAACTCAACTCAGAGTTAATAAAGCCTATTATCTATACTCTCTGGAAATCTCCACAGGGACATGAGGATTGCAGCATTTTCAAAGTGTTCTTTTTTACAATTTGGGAAAACAAACCTATGACTTGTTTGGGAAAACAAACAATATGGTTGTGACAGAATATGTTTTAATGATGATACTGAATTGTTAAATAATAAAATTAGATAATTTACATGAATCGATTACTTTTTTGTTGCAAAAGTATACTGTACTTTATGAAATAAAATGCAAAATAAACTACATTACTGTCATTTCAATCAGACATGACAGATAAGGCAAAGTTACCATAGTCCCGCTCTCTCATTAGAGAGAGAGGTAACTGATGATAGTTTAACATGAGGGACACGATACCTCAGGCAAGGGGAGAGGGTGGGGAGACTCCTTCATGGTCACTTCAGTCAGTCAGGGATTTAAACCTCTACAACTGGCAGTACTCTGCAATACAAGCCAGTAGTCCAGCCAACTGAGCTAAATGAATGGTCATGTATGGAACATAATACAAAAACTTATTAAAGTGTTCACTTGAGGATTTTCACTTTAGTGACAGAAGCAAATGTACTGAAGCCAAATTTGCAGATGAAACACAAAAAGACCATTAGGCCATAAAACATAGGAGCAGAAATTAGGCCATTCAGCCCATTGCGTCTGTTCCACCATTCAGTCATGGCTGATTATTTTCTCAACCCTATTCACCCACTTTCTCCCTGTAATCCTTGATCCCCTTGATACTCAAGAACCTATCTGTCTCAGTCTTAAATACACTTAATGACCTGGCCTTCACAGCCTTCTGTGGCAGTGA
>NC_057719.1:92511218-92523826 GCF_004010195.1 Chiloscyllium plagiosum | reverse complement strand
GTGGAGTTGTTGGGCTGAAGGGCCTGTTTCCACACTGTAGAGAATCTAATCTACTGTTTACTCCTCCCCACCTCCCACCACTCTATCTTCTGCTTAAATATGATAGATTACTAGCTACCATCAACTGGACCCGAAATGTCATTCTGATTTCTCTCCACAGACATTCCCGACCCGCTGAGCTTTTCCAGCAATTTCTGTTTTCGTGTCTGTGGGTGTGCAGAGGGAGTGCCTCATTGTCAGAGGGTCACTACAGAGGAGGTGAAGGAGTGTCAAATCATCATTACTGAAGGGGTGTGTTTACTGTCAGCAGGTCAGTCCTGAGGTAGTGCTCCATTGCCAGAGGGTCAGCCCTGAGGCTGAGTATCATTGTTTGAGGATCAAATTGAGCCGCTACCTAATTTTATTCGGGTCAGAAGTGAGGGAGTGCCACTCATTTGGAACTGAGATAGTGCAGCACTGCCAGAGGGTCAGCACTGAGAGACTGCCTCAGTATCAGAGGGTCAGTACTGAGACAGTCTAGATTAGAGTGGTGCTGGAAAAGCACAGCAGGTCAGGCAGCATCCGAGGGGCAGGAAAATCGATGCTTCGGGAAAAAGCCCTTCATCATTCCCCGAAGTGTTGATTTTCCTGCTCCTCGGATGCTGCCTGACCTGTTGTGCTTTTCCAGCACCACTCTAATCTAGACTCAGATCTCCAGCATCTGCAGTCCTCACATTCGCCCAGAGCTGAGACAGTGTCTCTTTGTCAGAGGGTCAGGACTGAAAGGTGCGGATCATCGTCAGATGGTTAGTACTGAGACCGTACCTCATTGTAATAGGGTCAGAATTGAGGGAAGGCCACACGATCAGAGGGTCAGGACTGAGGAAGTGCCTGATTGTCAGAGGGTCAGGACTGAGGAAGTGTCTGATTGTCAAAGAGTCAGGACTGAGGAAGTGCCTGATTGCAATCCTGAGGGAGTGCCGCTTTGTCAGATGGATTGCCTCGTTGTGAGAATGTTAGTTCTGAAGCAGTGCAGCTTTATTAGAAGGTATGTACTGAGGAGTGCCACACTGTCACGGGTGCTGTGTGAGGCAGTGCCTCAGTGAAATGTAGTCAGAGTTGAGGGTGTGCAGAGGGACAGTACTGAGGCAGTGCAGCATTGTCAGAGTGTCAGCACTGCGAGAGGGCCTCATCATCAGACAGTGAGTGTGCGGGAATGCATTTCTTATCAGTTCTGAGGCAGTACCTCATTTTCAACTCACCTTGAGGGAGTTCCACATCCTTAAAGGGTCAGGACTGAGGTACTGTCAAAGGGACAGAACTGTGGGAGCTCATTATTGTCAGACTGAGGTACGGGCTTCTTGTAAGCGGATCAGCATTGAGCGAGGGCCTCAGTGTCAGCAGGTCAGCACAAGGGGACTGCACTATCATCGACAGGGAAGTTCCGAGACAGTGCCTCATTGTTTAAGGGTCAGTTCTGAGGCAATGCCTCTTGTCGGAGGGTCCACACTGAGGGAGCAACTCACTGTCAGAGGGTCCACTCTGAGGCAGTTCCTCAATGTAATGGGGTCAGAATTGAGGGTGTGCCATAGATGTAGATAGTCAGCACTGCGGGAGTGCCTCATTATCAGATGGTCAGTGACTGGTGAGCGACTGTCTTCACTTCAACAGGACAAAGGATCAACAGCTTTGATCGCGTGAACACATTGTGTAATGCTGGCCAGATTGAAGCCGTGAGGGAAGGATATTAGCCAGGAGTGTGCATCACTTCCAGTGGTAATTCGCACCTCTCTCTGGGACACACTCTGGTATCTTTCTGTAGTATGTCGTCAAGAGATGAGGTGGGGTTACATGTCAGGCAAACAATCTTAGGGCTAGCTGACTTCAAACAGCGCGTCTCTCCCCGTGTGCCAGCTCTGTCCTCAGTCATAACCTGCAGGACAGTTATGTGGGGCTTAACTGAGACTTGCGTCCAATCACATGACTCTTATGTCCCTTTCTGGCAGGGGTAATGTGTGAATTACACCTTTCATAAACTTCTCCACCCAGAGAGTGGTGGGTGTATGGAAGGCTCTGCCCTAGAAGGCAGGGGAGGCCCAGTCTCTGGATACTTTCAAGAAAGAGTTGGATAGAGCTCTTAAAGATAGTGGAATCAAGGGTTATGGGGGTAAGGCAGGAACAGGATACTGATTGTGGATGATCAGCCATGATCATATTGAATGGTGGTGCAGGCTCGAAGGGCCGAATGGCCTACTCCTGCACCTATTGTCTATAATTGTCCTCTGTCAAATAAAATGGTAAAGATTCTCTTCTGCCTCATGTATTCGAATTCTTAACGCAGCACCTTGCACCAGGACAGGGACAGAGTGGGGTTGCCTGCACTTTATCCTGACAGGGTGTCCCTCACTTTATACCCAGTGAGCATTCCCAGGACAGCGACTGCATGGGGTTAGATACATCCCTCTAGATGTGACCCTGACTGTGCTGAGGGTTATGTACTGGGCTTTGGACAGAGCGTGCTGTGATTAAATCAGTTTTCAATTCCCACCAAGCTGGGGTCCAGCCGGACGATGGGGCTGTCTCGTGCCCTGATGACTTGTAGCCCTGTCTCATGGTCAGTTGAGATGAGACTTGGTGACATGGGCTTCAGTTGCTTGATCGGGAGGCGTACAATCTGATTGGATCGAACTCTGGGGTCTCACGATCTAATGGTCTGTGATGAGTTGGTCACGGGATCTCCCAGGGTGTTATCGTTTGTGAATTGGTGTTGTTGTGATCAGATGCCACTAGATCAGATGCCACATGATCAATTGTCCCCCCTGAATCAGGCGGGTCTGTACAAACCCAAATGAATGCTGAACAGTTTGTCATGTGACTCAATGTGACATGATCAGAAGATCGGAGGTTAAGGGTCACACAGGCCTCTGCATGTCCACCAGCCCCTGGAATAATACAGAACATGAAGGTTTATTAGACATGATCCCAGGATGAAGAGAGCCATCCGATGAAGAGATATTAGGCAATCTGAGCCTTGCATTCATGAGAGTTTTGAAAAATGAGAGGTGATCTTACGAGAGACAGAGATAAGCTGTTTCCTTACTGGGGATTGACATGACTGCACTCAAACCCCCTTGAAATGTCACCAATTCAGTCCTACAGTTCTGAATCGACATGATAGGAGAGATGGGATTGTACTGGAGAGGGTGCAGAGGGGATTAACCAGGATGTTGCCTGGGCTGGAGAGTTTTGGATGCTCCGGTTTCCTCCCACAATCCAAAGATGTGCAAGTTGTGGTGAATTAGCCATGCTAAATCGCCCGTAGTGTCCAGAGATGTGTTGGTTAGGTGCATTAGTCAGGAGTAAATAGAGGGTAATAGGGTAGGGGGAATGGGTCTGGGTGGGTTACTCTTCGGAGGGTCAGTGTGGACTTGTTGGGCCGAAGGGCCTGTTTCCACACTGTGGGGATTCTGTGATTCAAAGAGAGATTGAACAGCCTGGGATTGTTTGCAGCAGAGGAGATTGAGAGGGGACGTGATTGAGATGGATAAAATGATTGAGGGGCATGGATAGGTTCAACAGGAAGAAACGTCGTTCCTTGGGGGGGAGGGGGTGGGGGGAGAGATTTAAGTGAAGGAAATCAAAGCATTTAGTTGATAGAAAGAGCAAGGCGTCAATAACGATGGTGGGTAAGAGAAAGGAAAGAATGTGAGTGCCTGGAACTCACTGTCCCAGTGAGTGGGAGAGATGTGAAGCATGAAGACATGTGGGATTTAATTGGCTGGTAATTTGTAATGCCACAGTAGACAAGGCTACAGGCTGGTGTAGACAATGAAGCAAGAGGGTATGATGGGACAATGAGTGGCGATAGTGGGGGAAGGGGGGATATGGTGTGACAATGGCCACCAACATCCACCGGACATTGCCATCCTGCTCCAGCCCAAGGGGACCAGACTCGGAGGTCAGAGGTCAGCTCTCTACTGACGCGTGGGAGGTGGGCAAAAAGAGTGTGTGGGGGAGGGGAAAATTCCATGTCAGAGATTGGAACTTACCTGCCAAAGAGGGCCCAGGAGGGTTCAGTCACACTGGGGGCAAACTGGGAGAAAAAGGGTCCGCGTGTACATCTGAGAAAGGCAGAAAGTACCACAATCCCCTCCCCCCTTCCCCCAGCAAGGTGAATGATTGGGGCTGGGCTGATGCTGTGCTCTTGAACAAGCTGAAGGGAGGGTCCAGTGGGGAACACCAAAGGGCACCACCACCACCAGCCACATCCTCAAGACACGGTTACCTTGGGTGTAGCCAAGTGGAAGATGGAGATAGACAGCAAACCAGAGAAAAGTGAGAAGGCAGAGTGAGAGAAGTGCATTGTGGGAGCACCAACAGGTCACCACGGTGAGAAGGGTGATTGGGGAGGTGGGAGCGGCGCGGGGGTAACCGAGACATCTCCCAACACCTCCCACCTCACCCCCTGACAAAAATGGACATGAGACAAACGTGGTGGCTCTCTGAATTGGATAACACCCAGAAGCAGGGAGTCTTGGTGATCCCAGGGTGAGCATTGATGTGTTGTGAAGGGGCTGAGCATTATGGGTTATCAATACCAACTGGGACTTCTGTCCATTTCGGGATGTGAGCATCACTGGCCAGACTAGCATATATCACCCCATCCCTAATTGCCACAGAGGGCAGTTAAGAGTCAACCACATTACAGAAGGTCAAGAGTCAAGTGTAGGCCAGATTACATAAAGATGGCAAATTTCCTTCCTTGAAGTGAACTAGACCAGTTTTTACGAAGGTAAAAACAAGGACTGCAGATGCTGGAAACCAGAGTCTGGATCAGAGTGGTGCTGGAAAAGCACAGCAGGTCAGGCAGCATCCGAGGAGCAGGAAAATCGACGTTTCAGGCAAACGTTCTTGTTGAAGGGCTTTTGCCCAAAACATCGATTTTCCTGCTCCTTGGAAGCTGCTTGACCGGCTGTGCTTTTTCAGCACCACTCTAATCCAGTTTTTACAAATATTGACAATAGTTCAATTATCATAGGATCCTTACCGTATGGAAACTGCCATTTGTCCCATCTAGTCCACACTGACCCTCTGAAGAGTAACCCACCCAGAGCCATTTCCCCTATTGCTCTACATTTATCCCTGACTAAAGCACCTAACCTACTCATCCCTGAACACTACAGGCAATTTAGTGTGGCCAATTCACCTAACCTACACATCTTTGGATCGTAGGACTTAAGTGGAGCACCCGGAGAAAACCCTGCACAGACATGGGGAGAATGTGGCCGAGGCTGGAATCGAACCTGGGTCCTCTGGTGCTGTGAGGCAGCAGTGCCAACCACTGAGCCACCGTGCTGCCCTTAGATCACCATTAGATTCCTAAATCCAAATTTTCATTCAGTGCAAATTTGACCATGGTGGGATTCGAACCCAAATCCCAGAATATCGCCTGGATCTCAGATTAATGGTCAGATTAATAATACCATTTGGTCATCGCTTCCCCGTAACCCGCCATTGCTTACCCACCACTGACTATGTACTGACTCTTTGACTCTATTGTATGAGGAAGAGGCCTGGGTGGACGTGATAATAACAGCCTAGTTGAGTGAGACAACCTTGAAGTATAGAGAGAGAGAGACAAAGTGGCCACTCCTCAGCGACAGAAAGATCCCACTGTGACAGGGGTGTATTCACTCAGGACGGGAGGTGTAGCCAGCCTCCTCGATGTGGACTGGGAGGAGAAGGAGCCTGATTGGCCAGGATGTGCCCAGGGTGTGGGTACAGGGTAAACAAGATGGTGGGTGCTTAAGGATGATACAAATCTGTCCCACTGACAGGCCACACTGACAATATCCAGTAAAGACTCAAGCCCAGGAAGCAACCATCCTGATCCTCCAAAAGATCATGGAACAGAGAAGGGTCCTGCCCCTCGCCCCCCCATCCCAGTAAACACCAACACCCTGGTGTGACCAACGAGGAACAGCAGGAAGTTAACCCTGACAGACACCCACCTCCCCCTATTGCTGTTAGTTGCACCAGAACAACAGGGGAATCTCACAAACACCTCGAAACCTCAAGCAGGATTAGACAGGGTAAACATAGAAAGGAAGTTCCTGATGAAGGGTAGAAGACAGAGGGTGGGGGTGGAGGGTTGTTTTTCAGACTGGAGGCCTGTGACCAGTGGAGTGCCACATGGATCGGTGCTGGGTCCACTACGCTTTGTCATTTATACAACTGATTTGGACGTGAACAAAGGAGGTATAGTTAGTAAGTTTTTGCAGATGACACCAAAATTGGAGGTGTAGTGGACAGCAAAAAGGGTTACATCAGATTACAACAAAGGATCTTGATCAGATGGACCAATGGGCTGAGGAGCAGCAGATAGAGTTCAATTTCGATAAAAGTGAGGTGCTGCATTTTGGACAGGCAAATCAGAGAAGGACTTATACACTTAATGGTAAGGTCCTGGGGAGTGTTGCTGAACAAAGAGACCTTGGAGTGCAGGTTCATAGCTCCTTGAAAGTGGAGTCGCAGGTAGATAGGATAGTGAAGAAAGCGTTTGGTATGCTTTCCTTTATTGGTCAGAGTATTGAGTAGAGGAGTTGGGAGGTCATGTTGCAGCTGTTAGGCCACTGTTGGAATATTGCGTGCAATTCTGGTCTCCTTCCTATTGGAAAGATGTTTTGAAATTTGAAAGGGTTTAGTAAAGATTTACAAGGATGTTTCCAGGGTTGGAGTATTTGAGCTACAGGGAGAGGCTGAACAGGCTGGGCTGTTTTCCCTGGAGCGTTGGAGGCTGAGGGGTGACCTTATAGAGGTTTATAAAATCATGAGGGCATGGATAGGATAAATAGGCAAAGTCTTTTCCCTGGGGTCAGGGAGTCCAGAACTAGAGAGACATAGGTTTAGGGTGAGAGGGGAAAAATGCAAAAGAGACATAAGGGGCAAATGTTTCACACAGAGGGTGGTACATGTATGGAATGAGCTACCAGAGGAACTAATGGAGGCTGGTACAATTGCAACATTTAAGAGGCATTTGGATGAGTATATGAATAGGAAGGGTTTGGAGGGATATGGGCCGGGTGCTGGCAGGTAGGACTAGTTTGGGTTGGGATATCTGGTTGGCATGGATAGGTTGGACTGAAGGGTCTGTTTCCATGCTGTACATCTCTATGACTCTATGACTGGGGAGTCCAGAACCAGTCTAAGGCTACAGGGTAGACCCTTTAGGACTGCGATGAGGAGACATGTCTTCACCCAGAGAGTGGGGAGCCTATGGAATTCTCTGCCACAGAGAGTGGTTGAGGCCAGAACATTGAATGTTTTCAAAAAGGAGTTCGATATAGCTCTTAGGGCTAAAGGGAACAAACAGTATGGGGGAGAAACAGGGGACTGAGTTGAAAGATCACCCACGCTCATGTTGAATGGTGGAGTGGGCTCGATGGGCTGAATGGTCCTATTTCTCTGTCACTCTGTTGTTAATAGCATGGCACCCAGTTATCCAACATTCACAGTGTTGGATAGAGCTGATGGATTCTGGGCTAGACCCCTCAGACTAGGTTACATTCCTCTCAGACGCCCAACATCGCACGTGCAGCCAGCTGCTACAGGGTTTGGAAGAGCCAATAAATACCTCAGAGCCCCTGGGCTACTGGGTTATTCGCAAAAAGAGCTCAATTATAGTTACAGAGTTCAACAGCATGGAAACAGGGAGAGTTTCAGTCTACCCAGTCCATGCCAGCCAGGCTCCCTAAACTAATCTAGGCCCATTTCCCAGCATTTGGCTTGTATCCCGCTAAACCTTTCCTATTCATATACCTCTCCAAATGTCTTTTAACTATTCTATTTGCACTCATCTCTACCACTTCCTCTGGCAGTTCGTTCCACACGCAAACCACCCTGTGTGTGAAAAGGTTTACCAAGAAGACTTATTTTCTGTTTGATTCTGCATGTTGGAAATTGTGCAACATTTTGTCATCACCATCAACACCATCACCATAACCTCCTCAATGTTTCTGGAACCTTCCATTCATCACTGTTCTGTCGTGACCATGGGTGGCACAGTGGCTCAGTCATTAGCACTGCTGCCTCACAGCACCAGGGTCCTGGGTTCGATTCCTGCCTGTCTGTGTGGAGTTTGCACATTCTCCCTGTGTCTGCCTGGGTTTCCTCCCACAGTCCAAAGATGTGCAGGTCAGGGGGAACTCCTGGTGAAGGGTTTTTGCCTGAAACATCGATTTTCCTGCTCCTCGGATGCTGCCTGACCTGCTGTGCTTTTCCAGCACCACTCGAATCTTGACTGCTAGCTTAAGCTGACTGCACAAGCTTTGAGACTTTATAATGCTCAATGCGTTATCATTTTTTAAAATTGGCAGGGTTGGTTTTGGATTGATCAACCGGTTCTTCCTGAAGCAGGATAAATGCATTTTGATTTTGGTGGCGTGGAGATCTCCTGAATCCATCTGCAGATTCCAAAGTCACCGCACCAGCGATGGACTGCAAATAGCACGCCCCATTAAAAAGCAACGATCCCTAACCCACTCAAGCCTTTTGTTAACAATGCGCTGGAGAATAGGAGAGCTACTGTGAAAACACTAAATATACTGAGGATCAGTCATTTTGAAACCACTAAAACTAGACAGGGAGTAGAAAGTGAGGACAGTAGATGCTGGAGATCAGAGCCGAGAGTGTGGTGCTGGATTCCTGATGAAGGGCTAATGCCCAAAACGTTGATTCTCTTGCTCCTTGGATGCTGCCTGACCTGCTGTGCTTTTCCAGCACCACACGTTTGACACTAAAGCTGGGTACACACACACGCTAATAATAACAGTAAAGGTTAATATTAAGGGTCATGTGGGCTGGCATTCCAAGATGTTTACAGGAATTCGAAATTGAATCGAAATTTTAAGAGATTCCAGGAAGAATAATAAAATGCATTCACACCATTCCAAAAGTTTCAATGCATGGAAGGAAAATTGTTAGTCCGAAGAATTAAATGAAATAACACAACTTGGACAACTTTTCAGATATATTCATATAATGTAGTATAACCAGAAGTGATTTATTAAATAAAAAGAACAGAGAAAGAACGAAGAAGCAAACAAAAGCTGTTACAACTTGGAACCAAACAAAATTGTTTGATTTCTGTTTTGAAGAAAGAATGAGACTGTACATTTCTCCAGGGCTCGTGAGATAGGACGGGACTGGCTGATTGTGTGAAATTGGAGAGAGGAAGTTATTGTTCTTGCTGGGTGGTGACAGGAAACGTGGCACAAACAAAGGTAGAGAATATTGTGTCCTGACATCAATTGATGTTAACCTCCATTTCAGCGGAGACAAGAGCTCACGTTTGCACCCTTTTCTTTTCTTTTAGGAGTACCGGATTTGACAGTTATAGAGTCACAGAGTTGGCCCACTACCCAATCCGTTGGGAACGATACATGAAGAGATAATTAAAAATCTCACAGATCTCCCGTGAAGACCATATGAGAGTCAAGTATGCATTGCGTGGTATTGGGATAATGCTGAAGACAGTGCAAAATAGTCTGGGACAAAAGATAGGGAAAATTGCACTGAAGAATGAGTTGCAATGACGTGCATCTATTTGACAACCAATGCGTCAGTAACTGAGAAATATGATTAAAATCAGTAAGAGATTGACTTTTACTCTTTAGAGAAACTGATTTAAAACAGTCAGATCCAAATAAAAACAAAACTGGTCTGATCCGACTGACTTGACTTTCAATACACTTTACCTTTATGTTGTATGACAGCCCTCATTCCATCATTTCACTTGTGTCACTGTAACTGCTGAACAAGTCTCTCATCATATTATCATTCACAAGAGATGATACCCAATCATTTTCTGAGATCAGAAACAAAAGCAGAAATGACTGGCGAAACCCAGCAGGTCTGGGAGTATGTGTGGAGAGAGAGAGAGAGAGAGAGAGAGAGAGAGAGAGCGAGATGCTGCCTTCTCCACAGATGCTGCCAGACCTGCTGAGTGTCGCCAGCAATCTCTATTTTTAATTAAAACCGTTAGGCTGGCATTAAACACATTAGACAAGGGCTTTGGAACAGGAACACTTAGTAAGCTGGATACAGATAAAGAGAGCGGAGAATATTAAGTTCATAATTGATAAATTCTTGATGTCACAAGGAATTAAGGGCTATGGGGAGAATGTGGGTAAGTGGAGCTGAAATGCCCATCAGCCATGATTGAATGGCGGAGTGGACTCGATGGGCCGAATGGCCTTACTTCCACTCCTATGTCTTATATGTGACGTTATTTAAGTGTGATTGAGTGAAGTGATGAGCAGGTAGAGAATCTGAGAACAACAGACCAAATTAAGGAGCAGAAACCTGAGTTGGCATTATTCGGAGATTATGGATAATAGAAGATGGTAAATTGTAGAACAAATTATGAGAGTAGATCAACAGCAAAAAAGATAAATGTCCATAATTTGAGCAGGACATCACACTAAAAGATTACAGAAAGGGTGACAGAACTATTATATGACGACAGTGAGATTGTAAGGTCGTATGCTGGAACAGCTGACAGTTCCAAGGAAGTCTCATTTAAAACTCGCTCAGGTTGTAAAGACAATTTGTAACTCAGAAAATTATTTGATTTCATCTCGTAACAATGAGAATAAGCTCAGCGACTTGCTCAGCAGTTACAGTAACACCAGTGAAATGACTGAATGTGGGTTATCATACAAAGTAAAGGGAAAGTGGATGAAATCACATCGAAAGTCGAGTCAGTGGAATCAGAATAAAGCCATTTGCATTAAGATCCTCCAATCTTAATGCAACAGAATATATGAGATAGCTCAGAACCCGAACAGGCAATTTAAACCCAGTGAGGACAGACACCCCATGAGGGAACCAAAATTCCATTTTAAACCAACTACGAGCATGCAAATAGAAGGCAAAATGTTGACAAGTTAAGGTTGTAACTGCAGCTGCAAGACTGAGAGTCTGCATTTATTTGATCTTCCGAGGTCAAAGAAGAGACACAATATTCTCAAGATTGTCGAGTTTTATTAAGGGATTATAGTATGCTCATTGACAAAATGTAACCGTTATAATCGGATTAATCTTAATGACTGTGTAACAATTTGTAGACATTGATATCCTCTAATCATCTGGATTAAGCTGCACAGGAATACAAACTGTCTCTGAGATTTCGTGTAGGAGGATCCAAATGTGGGAGAACAGACTGCAAGTGCTCGGGAAGTGTCTTCACTAATTACGTGAGAATTGAGACATAGAGTCCCAGGGAACGACAGCCACAGCTTCGATTAAATATTGTCTTTCAGACATGTATTTGGATCATCGATAGTCACAGCTGACATGTGGAAAGACTGGAGATTGGCTAATGTGGTGCCACTATTTAAGAAAAGTGGTAAGGGACAAGCCAGGGAACTATAGACCGGTGAGCCTGACGTCGGTGATGGGCAAGTTGTTGGAGAGAATCCTGAGGGACAGGATGTACATGTATTTGGAAAGGCAAGGACTGATTCGGGATAGTCAACATGGCTTTGTGCGTGGGAAATCATGTCTCACAAACTTGATGGAGTTTTTTGAAGAAGTAACAAAGAGGATTGATGAGGGCAGAGCAGTGCACGTGATCTATATGGACTTCAGTAAGGCATTCGACAAGGTTCCCCATGGGAGACTGGTTACTCATGGAATACAGGGAGAACTGGCCATTTGGATACAGAACTGGCTCGAAGGTAGAAGCCAGAGGGTGGTGGTGGAGGGTTGTTTTTCAGACTGGAGGCCTGTGAGCAGTGGAGTGCCACAAGGATTGGTGCTGGGTCCTCTACTTTTTGTCATTTATATAAATAATTAGGATAGAATCCCTACAGTATGGAAACAGGCCCTTCTGTCCAACAAGTCCACACCGACCCTCTGAAGAGTAACCCACCCAGACCCATTCACCTACATTTACCCCTGACTAATGCACCTATCCTACACATCGCTGAACACCATGGGCAATTTACCTGACCTGCACATCTTTGGATTATGGGAGGAAACCGGAGCACCCGGAGGAAACCCACGCAGACACGGGGAGAATGTCTGTGTGAAGTTGCACTGTTGTCCAAGGCGGGAATTGAACCCAGGCCCCTGCTAACCACTGAGCCACCACGCCAACCCACATGATGTGAACATAGGAGGAATTGTTAGTAAGTTTGCAGATGACACCAAAATTGGAGGCGTAATGGATAGTGAAGAGGGTTACCTCAGATTACAACAGGATCTGGACCAGATGGGCCAATGGGCTGAGAAGTGGCAGATGGAGTTTAATTCTGATAAATGCGAGGTGCTGCATTTTGGGAAAGCAAATCTTAGCAGGACTTATACACTTAATGGTAAGGTCCTAGGGAGTGTTGCTGAACAAAGAGACCTTGGAGTGCAGGTTCAAAACTCCTTGAAAGTGGAGTTGCAGGTAGATAGGATAGTGAAGAAGGCGTTTGGTATGCTTTCCTTTATTGGTCAGAGTACAGGAGTTGGGAGGTCATGTTGTAGCTGTACAGGACATTGGTTAGGCCACTGTTGGAATATTGCGTGCAATTCTGGTCTCCTTCCTATCGGAAAGATGTTGTGAAACTTGAAAGGGTTCA
>NC_057719.1:92498036-92510993 GCF_004010195.1 Chiloscyllium plagiosum | reverse complement strand
TCCGTGCTGTACATCTCTATGACTCTGTGACATACATTAAAGCCTATATCTATTTCTGAAAAACAACCAAAATAAGACTTGCAGAATAAATGCAAACTGATTACCTTTATTGACGAAAAGCTATCCCGCGTATTTTATCGACAACCAGAAATTACGAAGAAGTTTGGACCAAGAATGGCTTTTCCTTACCTATAAATAAACATTTGTTGTTTAAGATCTTCTAATTGTTTAAATTTGGAAACAGACATTCAATGCACATCACTGTGTAAATTTTCCTCTTCTGTGTGTTTGTATACAACTCATTTGTTGCCTTGAGTTAGTGCAGCTCCATCCAGGTAGCTCTCCTATAAGGCCATAGTTGCGTTCCAGCTAAGCCTCGCTTCATAGAAATAATGGGGTGTGGGAAAAGTGGGTTTAGGGGCAGATCAATGAAAAAAAAATCACTCACAATCGCTCAAAAACCATCAAATGTCTGATGCAAAGTATAGCACAGTCTGACTGAAGGTTGAAATCATACTTTGAAACAAAAGGAAATTTAACACAGTTACATCACACTGCAAACGTTCGCTATAAATTCTGTGTCTTACAATCTTATTCTTCACAACCACTTGATGAAAGTGTTGGACTGTAACCTGGTGTTGTGTGGTTTTTAACTTTGTCCACCCCTGTCCAACACCCCAGTCTCCAAATCATCAGTTCCAACTTCTTCAATCTAACCGCATCACTGAAGTTTCTCATCCGTGGATCTATTCCACCCTCTCTCCAATGCATTCACATCCTTCCTATAATGTGGTGCCCACAACTGTGCAGAACACCCAAGTTAAGGTCTCCCTAGCGTCTGTATAAGTTCAACATCACCACCTTGCTCTTGTACTGTCTGTCCCTATTAATGAAGCCAAGGGTACTGGATGCTTTATTAACTGCTCTCCACCTGTCCAGCTGCCTTCAATGGTCTGTGCACATGTACCCCCCCAACTCCCTCTGCTCCTGCACCCCCTTTAGAATTGTACCCTCTAGTTCCTATTGTCTTTCAATCTTCTTCCGATCAAAGTCCATCACCTCTCACTCTCTGCATTGAGCTCCACCTGTCTCCTGCCTGCCCTCTCCACTAACTTCTCAATGTCCTTTAGGAGTTACACACTGTCATCCTCACAGATTACAATTCTTCCAAGTTCAGCGTCATCCGGAAATTGTCGCCAAGCACAGCAAGATCTAAATCATCACCATGTAACCAAGAATTGAAAGAATCCCACTACTGACCCCTGTGGAACTCCGTGAGAAACCTTTTTCCAGCCTGAAAAGTACCCATTGACCATTCCGCTCTGATCTGTATCTCTCAGCCTCGTTTGGCACCCACATTACTCCTGTCCCTTTTATACAATGTAGGGTAACTTTCCTCTCAGGTCTGTGTGTGACTGTATCAAAAGCTTTTTGGAAGTCATCTCACAGAAACATTGCAACATATGGGGCAGGAGCGGGAGAGGCCACTTAACCCCTCAAGCCCACTCTGCCATTCAATATGATCATTTCACTCAGTCCCCCGTTCTCTTTAAGCCTAAGAACTATGCCCAGAGCTTTCCTGCAGTGCATAACTCACCCCCTGACTCCCCAAAGTCTGTCCACCATCTACAAGGCACAAGTCAGGAGGGTGATGGAATACTCCCCATCTGCCTGGATGGGTGCAGCTCCAATAACACTCATGAAGCTTGACATCATCCAGGACAAAGCAACTCACTTGATTGGCACCACATCCACAAGTATCCAATCCCACCACCACTGGTGCTCAGTAGCAGCAGTGTGTACTATCTACAAGATGCACTGCAGAAATTCACCACAGATTCTTAGACAGCACCTTTCAAACCCACGAGCACTTCCATCTAGAAGGACAAGGGATGCAGATACATGGGAACACGACCCACATTCAAATTCCCCTCCAAGCCACTCACCGTCCTGACTTGGAAATATATCGGTCATTCCTTTACTATTACTGGGTTAAAATCCTGGAATTCCCTCCCTCAGGGGCATTGTGGGTCTACCCACAGCACATGGACTGCAGCGGTTCAAGATGGCAGCTCACCCCCACCTTCCCAAGTAGGGGGTGGGGTGGTAAATGCAATAAATCTGGCCCAGCCAGTGACACACACGTCCCATGGATGAACATAAAAACAATTCTCCCTCTTTTGATTTATCGTCTCTCACGTGTGCTCGCAGCTCCTTCTGTAAAATGTCAATGTTCCTTTCCCCCACTCACTAAATTCCTTCAGGTGTACCGTGGAAATCTACTCCACTGAGTGTTCCTTGCTCAGCCACTCGGATAGAATCTGCGGAGCAGGAGAAACAGGTTAATTATTCACACCGCTTGACATTTTGGGTATAAGCCCTTCATCAGGAATGTGGGGTTGGGGAAGGGAGCTGAGAGAGAAATAGAAGAGCGGGGAGGGGGTGGGGCTGGAGGAAGGTATCTGGGAAGGCGATAGGTAGATGCAGGTGGAAGGTGATGGTGATAGGTCAGACAGGAGGGTGGAGCAGATAAATGGGAAGGAAGAGGGACAGGTAGGACAGTGCTGAGTTGGAGGGTTGGATCTGGGATAAGGTGAGGGGAGGGATGATGAGGAAACTGGTGAAATCCACTTTGATCCAGTGTGGTTGGAGTGTCCCAGGTCGGGAGATGAGGCATCCTTCCTCCAGGCGTCGGGTGGCTAGGATTTGGTGGTAGACGGCCCAGGACCTGCATGCCCTTGGTGGAGTGTGGGGAAGGCCACAGGGTGGGGGCCACAGGGACATGCAAGTCCTGGACCTCCTCCACCGCCAAATCCAAGCCACTCAATGCCTGGGAAGAAGCCTCATCTTCCGCCTTGGGACCTTCCGAGCACACGGCATTAACGTCGATTTCACCAGTTTCCTCATCTCCTCATTCCCACTGCATCTCCGATCCAACCCTCCAACTTGGCACTGTCCTCCCTGTCCATCTTCCTTCCCACCTGTCTGCTCCACCCTCTCCACCTACCTATCTCCATCACCCTCCATCTGCATCGACCCGTCGCCTTCCCATCTACCTTCCCCTCCCCAGCCCCAGCCCCACCCTCCATTTTATCTCTTGGTGCCCCCCCCCACACACCTCACTCTCCCCACATATTTCTGATGAAGGGCTTCTGGCCGAAACGTCAACTCTCCCGCTCCCGCTCGGATGCTGTCTGACCGGCTGTGCTTTTCCAGCACCACACTGTGACATTGAACTGGGGAGAGCACCAGCTTGAAAAAGGCTGCTGTGAAAACAGAAGCTGAGGTCCAGCCAATCTTTGCTGAAGCCACCAGTTACACCAGAAGCAGTTTGAGGGGAAATTAAATGAAAAGAGACTAAAAGCAGTCAGTATTCCTATTTGATTTTTGCCTTCAGGAGAAGTTCACATTCGTAGACTTTTTAAAAAATTTGACATAATCCAACTCAGAAACAACAAACCCAGACACAGAAACACATAAATGTATTTTATATGTTTTAAAAGAAGCTCCTTTGCTAAGATAATCAGATGGAATAGATGAAAGCTGTCTCTCTCTCTCACTCTCTCTCTCTCTCCCCCTCTGCACTCTCTTTCTCTCTGCTCTCTACTCTCTCTCTCCACCGCCCCCCCCCACATTCTCTCTCTCTCTCTCTCCCTCTGCACTATCTCTCTCTCTCTCTCTCTCTCTTTCTGCTGTCTACTCTCTCTCTCTCTCTCTGCACACTCCCATAAAGGTCAAATCAAATTGGAGAGTCATCCAATCACTGCGTACCCAAAGATATCTGCAATACCAAGCAGTTGTTTCTTATCCAAACATGGTCACAGCTTAAAACCTTACACCTTCAGACCTTCCTCAAGAATTTCTACTGGTTCTGAGATTTTCTTTTTGTGACTGACACAACCTAGTGTTTACTGTTGCATCTGTAACTTCTGTGAGTCTGGTTACTGTCATATTGGGTTACTTTTGTCCCTGGATGAATAAAATATCTTCTCCTCTCATTCGAGGACACTAAGCGAGTGTTTTCATATTGTCTCTGATAAACTTACAAAACACGTTTTAAAGTCAGAGCGGAATAGCTGCGTGCTATAAAAGTCTCAAAAATTTTGTTGCAGCCAACTGTTGAGGCTAAATTTGGAGCAAGGGTTGGCTATTTGGGCTCTGTTACCCTCTCAGACCATGGCTGACCTGATCCTGACCTTACCTGCACACAACTGCTTCGTCCTGATAATTTGGCCTCCCTTGTGAGACAAGGATCCATGGAGGGCTTACGCACAAAGCGTCGATCCTCCTGCTCCTGGGATGCTGCCTGACCGGCTGTGCTTTTCCAGCATCCCCCTGGAAAGATTTAAAAGAGAACTAAGGGGCAACATTTTCACGCAGAGGTTGGTACGTGTGTGGAATGAGCTGCCAGAGGAATTGGTGGAGCTGGTACAATCGCAACATATAAAAAGCATCTGGATGGGTATATGAAAGGGAAATGTTTAGAGGGATATGTGTTGGGATATCCGGGTGGCATGGACGGGTTGGACCGAAGGGTCTGTTTCTGTGCTATACATCTCTATGACTCTGTTTAGATTAGATTAGATTAGATTACATACAGTGTGGAAACAGGCCCTTCGGCCCAACAAGTCCACACTGACCCGCCGAAGCGCAACCCTCCCATACCCCACATTTACCCCTTACTCAGACCATGGCTGACCTGATCCTGACCTTACCTGCACACAACTGCTTCGTCCTGATAATTTTGGCCTCTCTTGTGAGACAAGGATCCATGGAGGGCTTACGCACAAAGCGTTGATCCTCCTGCTCCTGAGATGCTGCCTGACCGGCTGTGCTTTTCCAGCATCCCCCTGGAAAGATTTAAAAGAGAACTAAGGGGTAACGTTTTCACGCAGAGGTTGGTACGTGTGTGGAATGAGCTGCCAGAGGAAGTGGTGGAGGCTGGTACAATCGCAACATTTAAAAAGCATCTGGATGGGTATATGAAAGGGAAATGTTTAGAGGGATATGGGTTGGGATATCCGGGTGGCATGGACGGGTTGGACCGAAGGGTCTGTTTCTGTGCTGTACATCTCTATGACTCTGTTTAGATTAGATTACATACAGTGTGGAAACAGGCCCTTTGGCCCAACAAGTCCACACCGACCCGCCGAAGCGCAACCCTCCCATACCCCACATTTACCCCTTACCTAACACTACGGGTAATTTAGCATGGCCAATTCACCTGACCTGCACGGGAATTGAACCCGGGTCTCTGGCGCTGTGAGGCAGCAGTGCTAACCACTGGGCCACCGTGCCGCCCATAACTGTCTGCTGACCTGTTCTTGACCCAGCTCAATACATCACCCTCAAACCCACACACTTTAGTTTTGCACACAGAATCTCTAACGTGAGACTTTGTCAAAATCCTTCGAAATAAACGACACCCACTGGCTCTCCTTCATCAACTCTGTAGTTACATTCTTGAAGAATTCGAGTTGATTTGTCAAACCTGATTTTCAGCTGGTAACTCCATGCTTACTCTGTCCTGTCCTGTCACTGTTTTCCAAGTGGCCTGCCATTAATCACAGAGTCATACAGTCCCTACCGTCGAGATAGAGGCCATTTGACCCATTGATCCAGTACTGCTCCTTTGATGATCATCCCACCAAGATGATCCCTACCTTATCCCGAAAATCCCACATTAACCATGCCTAACACACCTAGCCTGGCACATCTCTGGGCAATTTAGCATGACCAATCCTGCACATGTTTGGATTGTGGGAGGAAACTGGAGCACCCTGAGGACACCCACGCAGACACAGGGAGAATGTGCAAACTCCACACAAACAGTCACCCAAAGCTGGAATCAAACCTGGGTCCTTGACGCTATTAATTCTTTTAGAATGAACTCCAGTATTTTCCCCACTACTGAAGTCAGGCGAATAGGTCTATAATTCCCTGTTTTCTCCCTGCCTTTTGTTTAAAATAGTGGGGTTACATTAGCTTTCCCCCAACCTGTAGGAACTGTTCCAGAGACTATTGAATCTTGGAAGATGACTACCAACACATCCCCTATTTCTAGGGCCACTTCCTTAAGGGTGTAGGTTATCAGGCACTGGAGACTTACCAGCCTTCTATCCCATCAATTTCTCCAATGCCAATTTCTCCTTTTGCTGCTAATACTGATTTCCTTCGCTTCCTCCTTCTGACTACATCCTGTGTCCGCCAACATTTTTGGGACATTATTTCTGTCGTCCTTTGTGAGGAAAGAACCAAAATGCATATTTAATTGGTCTGCCCTCTTTAATCCCTGTCATAACGAACAGTCAACTGACCGCACCAACTGAGAACTGGCCTCAATGCTGATCACTCTTCGGTATAGTAATAATTCCAACATATATGGACTGATAGACTGATCTAGTATGGAAAGAGACTATTTGGCATGTGCTGCCTGTACCTCTTTGAAATGATAGATAGGGACCTCGACCCATGAAGTGAATTGACAAACATTTGGCAGATGGAATATAATGTGAGAAAATGTGAGGTCACGCACTTTGTAGGAAGAATAAAGGAGTTGAAATTTGTTAAACTGGAGCTACAGGATTTCAGAGTTCTCATCCATGAATTACTAAAAGTGAGCATCCCAGTCCAGTCTGATAATAGGGAAACTGAACGTCGGCCTTTATTTCAACTTGGCTCTGATCCAAGTGAATGCACAGCAGTCTCAATTGGACGAATAGCCTTCCTCTGCTCCTCAGCTGGCTCTGGTCAGTCTTGACATCCTTCGTAAGATTTCATGTGTAGAATTGGGCATGAGAGTAATTTATAAAGACCGGGCAAAAAGTTTCGTTGCCATTATGAATGGCGTCTCGGATGCAATATGTTCTTTGTCAAGCATCTTCTCAACTTGTCCTATTGCCTTTTGAAGAGTTGTGTGAGCACAGCTCCCGCAGCATCCTGTTCCTCATCTCCAATTACACTCTGGGGTCATTCACTTCTCCAAATTAGACTGCATCTGCCGTCTGCCTGACCATGTCATAAGTCTGCGACAGCTCTCAAAGTACCATCCATGATCCTCTTCCTGCGTGCCTGCGATTCGTGGCAAGGGATTATGTTTTACTGGTTTGTGATGGCACAATGGAAACGTGACAGTCTTGTGTTATATTCCTACACATTCTATGCTGATAACAATGTTTTCCGACCAGGTAAACCCAGATTGGCTTTTCAATTTTATCTCAGCTAATTGTTCGGTTTATAGCTACACCCATCGCTGTTATGGTCAATGTGGTGAATTTCTGAACAGGTTTAACTACATACCAACACTTTCATCTAGCGGACAATGAACGCCACATGGAGCGAGGGGTTCACTCTTTGTTCCTGATTACTTTTGGCAATCTATATCTCTTCACAGTCAACCGTCCATTTTGTGATGTTCACTCTGAGAAAGTATTAGCTGCAATGTTATGATGATATCAGAAACACATTTGGCAATTTGAGTACAGCAGGAGCCCATGTAAAAGAATGTTTAGTGTGCGGAGCCTGTTCGGTGTGAGTCCTTCTCTTCAGCTCCTCTGGGACGTATTGGTGAGGCTGTACATGACTCTGGTCAGATTGCATTTAGAATGTTTAGGGTCTTATATGTAAGAAATGATGTGCTGGTGTCAGAGGGGATCCAGAGGAGGGGGGGTGGGGAGGCGAGGTTGGGGGTGGGGAGGCAGTATTAGGGCCAGGGTCACTGTAATCCCTTGCCATGAATTGCACTGAGAGGATCATGTAAGAAGGTCATGGTGCTTGAGACATGTGGACAGACTGGTGACATGTCAAGATTAGAGTGGTGCTGGAAAAGCACGGCTGGTCAGGCAGCATCCGAGGAGCAGGAAAAATCGACGTTTCGGGCAAAGGCCCTTCATCAGGAATGAGGGTGCCATGGTCAGACAGATGGCAGACTTGCAATGGTTGAGGACTCTGGGTCTGTACTCAATGGGGTTTAGAAGGACGAAGGAGGATCTGACTGAAGCTTACAGCATACTGGGAAGCCAGAATAGAATGGACAGGGAGAGAGGTTTCCGCGATTCGGAGAGACTTAGGATCCAAGGCACAGCCTCGGAATGAGGAGGAATTTTAGTTAATCTGTGGAACTCATTGCCATCGAGGACTATAGAGGCCAAGCAATTCAGTGCATTGAAGACAGAGACAGACAGGTTCTTGACTAGTAAGTGGACCAAAGGTGACAGGGAGAAGGCAGGAGAATGGGTTTGAGAAATATATCAGCCATGATCGAACTTGGAATGGACCGAATGACTGAATTCTGTTTCTGTGGCTTATAGTCTAAAGGTGAGGATCAGGATTGAAGATTGGCAGTGATGACTGACAATGGCAGAATGTTGGAACGTTTTCTTCATACAAACACATAAAGGTATGAATCAGGTATAGAAATAGGCCATTTGCCCCCTCTAACCTGTTCCCCCATTCAATAAGATCATGGCTTCCATGATTATGACCTGAGCTCCACTTTCCTACTCTCCCTCCACAGCATTCGAACACCTTATCAGTGAAAAGTCAATCTATCTCTGCTATAAAAACGTATGGCAGCAGAGCAATGCAGACCATCTGGGAACCAAAAGAACTTCCTACTGATCTCTACCTGAAATGAAAGATCCCTTATTTCCAAACTGTGTCCCCCAATTTCTCATCACTCCCAGAAGGGGAAACATACTCTTCACCCTGTCGGGGTCTTATCTCATTCAATGAGAGCGGGTCCCACCCTGCTGAACCTGTCCTCATTAGTAAACCTCATCGCTGGATTCAGTCAGACAGAGGTCTGACCTTCACATCTTTGGACTGTGGGAGGAAACCCCACGCAGACACGGGGAGAATGTGCAAACTCCCCACAGACAGTCACCCGAGGCTGGAATCGAACCCAGGTTCCTGGTGCTGTGAGGTAGCAGTGCTAACCACTGAGCCAATGTGCCACTCCAATAGAGGAATAGGAGTAAGCCATTCAGCCCTGCAAGCCTGCTTCACCATTCATAATGATCATTGCCAATCATCCAACATCACTCTCCTTATCCTGATTTCTCCCTATGTCCTCTAATCTAAAGAGCTATATCGACACCTTTCTTGATGTGGAGCTGCTGGTGTCGGACTAGGCTGGACAGAGTTAAAAGTCACACAACACCAGATTATAGACCAACAGATTTATTTGGAAGTACTTCCAAGTAAACTGGTGTTGTGTGATTTTTAACGTACATCTTTCTTTTGAAGGTCTTCAATGTTTGGACCTCAACTTCTTTCTGTAGTCGTGACGTGCACAGACTCACTACTCCCTGGGTGAAAGAAATTCTCCTCATCTTAGTCCTGAATTAAAAATCACACAACACCAGGTTATAGTCCAACAGGTGTAATTGGAAGCACTAGCTTTCGGAGCGCCGCTCCTTCATCAGGTGGTTGTGGAGTACACAATTGTAAGACACAGAATTTATAGCTAAAGTTTACAGTGTGATGTGACTGAAATTATACATTGAAAATACCTGGATTATTTGTTAAATCCTGGATTAGTACCTGGATTAATACCTGTTTAATACCTGGATTATTTGTGAGAATGACTACGTTAGTTTCACTTCTTTCACGTGTAAATCACAAAACATTTTTTAAGAAGTTACATTCTCAGGTTAACTGTACCAATTGGTGTCAGCCCAGATAAGATGTTGAAGGTGTTTCCTGTCTGTGCCATAATGTTTAGACTGATTCTAACCTAAAAAGTAAGTTAACAGAGTCTTACATGGATTCATGCAGTTTTTGAGCAAAATACAATGTAATTCTGCAAGTACAAATTCACCCCACAAGCGTATATGTGTGTGTGTGTGTATGTGGGTTTTTGTGCGTCTGTGTGTGTGTCGGGTAGGGGGTTGTGAGTGTTTGTGACAGAGAGTGTATATGTGTGTGTGTAAAGTCGTCTAAGTCTGTGACAGGGTGCATGTGTGAGTGTGAGAGTGTGAGTGTCTGTAGGAGTGTGTGAGTGTCTGTGTGCGTGTCTGTGTATACGTGTGTCTGTGTGTATGTGTGTGTATAGGAGTGCCTGTGGGTCACCTGTAATGTGACATCAACCCAAGGTCCCGGTTGAGGCCCTCCCTATGGGTACCGAACTTAGCTATCAGCCTCTGCTCAGCCACTTTTCGCTGCTGCCTGTCCCGAAGTCCACCTTGGAGGATGGTCACCCGAAGGTCCGAGGTCAAATGTCCTGGACCACTGAAATGTTCCCCAACTGGGAGGGAACCCTCCTGTCTGTTGATTGTTGTGTGGTGCCCATTCATCTGTTCTCGTAGCCTTTGCTCGGTTTCCCCAATGTACCATGCCTGCAGCGTATGAGACAGACAACGTTGGAGGTGTCCCCACGTGTAATGGTGGTGTCCATGTCCACACGTGTCAGAGTTGAGAGCTGGCCCTGGGGATGTCCAAGCTGTGTCAAGTTCTATGCACGTGTAAAATAAAGGGTGACTTGGTGATGGGATACTGCCCTCTACGGAGATATTTCAGTGGCAACAAGAGAAAAAGAATGGTCTCTGTTCACTCACAATAGTCATCTATAAATTGGACTGAGCATTTCTGGCATCGTGCCGCTATTTGGGAAGATTGACTCGCTTGATCCTGCTGTTGGAGACTGGCCCCAATATATGGAAAGGCTGCATTATATTTTTCCCAGGGAAATGACACTGGGTCCGATGAAAAGCAATGAGTGATTCTCCGGACAGCTCGTGGACCCGTATCTTTTTCGGTTGTTAGGATCCTAACGTACCTTGAGGCACCAAAGCCTTTTCAGAGTTGACAGATTTCATTAAGAAATGCTCCCAGCTCAAGACTCCTCTAATTCTGAATTGCTATTGGCTTTACTCAACCAGGGAAATTTATAATAAGGTCAAGAAGACTGGCAGATGCATGTGATCTTGCTTTAACCCTTGATGAGATACATGACAGACCGTTTGGTCTGTGGGATTAACGATGTGACCATAGCTGAACCCTAACTGGACTTCAAACAGGCACGACGATTGGCTTTACCACTGGAAAACACGCCAAGCAGAGCATTGGAGTTGCAAGGTATTTCGGTGGACGTGGGCACCCTTGCCAGGCTGCCTGAGCTTGGGAAGCACCACTTGACTGAAGGCAATCATATAGCGTCACTGAGGATCTATGGTGATCAGAGGGATTCCATGTCAGCCCACAGCAAAACGTAAAGCTGAGCCTCTGCCAAACGCTCAAAATTTTCTTCAGGATCTGGGCCGGCAAGTCTTGAAGATGCTGCCAGCACTGAACTCCGGGTGACTAAAGAGTCCCACTTGGCCTGAATTAGTAAGAAAACTCATCAGCCACTACCCGGGAGAGAGCGCTTCCTGGAACAGTTACATTGCTCGGCAACATCCAAGTCGGAGCCAATTAAAATTAAATGGTCACCCAGATCTAATGGAGGACAACACTGGCATGGCTGCTTCGTTGATTGCAGAACCAGTCTTTAACAAAATTCACTCTGGACGCCAACCTTTAAGTTTGCGTAAGGCCTCAGCCAGGCTGGGAACCTATACCGGGGAACTTTTACAGAATAAGGATACAACTTAGGTTCTGCTCTCTGATTTATTAGATTCCCCTACAGCGTGGAAACAGGCCATTTGGCCCAACACCGACCCTCCAAAGAGTAACCCATCCAGACTCAATTCCCCCTGACTGATGCACCTAACACTATGGGACAATTTAGCACAGGTAAAAACAATGACTGCAGATGCTGGAAACCAGATTCTGGATTAGGAATAGCACAGCAGTTTAGGCAGCAGCCGAGGAGCAGGAAAGCACGGCCAATTCACCCTGACCTGCACATCTTTGGACTTTGGGAGAAAACCGGAGCACCCGGAGGAAATCCACGCAGACACGGGGAGAAAGTACAAACTCCACACAGATAGTTGCCGGAGGTGGGAATCGAACCCGGGTCCCTATCGCTGTGAGGCAGCAGTGCTAACCACTGAGTCTTATGAGAAGCAGCTGCTTAGGTTACCTCTGATTGTAGTAAAAAGCTCAGGCCCATCCTTGACAGGGCAAAATTAGTTGAGAACGACTCAATTTGTGTGGTTCAACATTTTTTGATGAGAAAATAGCTGCTTGAGTGAAATTCTAATTAAATACCCGGAAAGGTTTTCAGAAAGATATAGGGACTATCAAAGGAGCTGAGGCCACCGTGCAAGTTGACTGAGAAACAACCCAATGATTCTGCAGGCCTACCCAGTGCCATCTACTCTACAGCAACACCCAAACCTGTCCCGCATCTGGGGAGTGTTGGCTCACTATTGGCCCAACAGAGGGGAACGCAAGCCTCCCAGAATTTGGCTGATGCAGATTGCAAACATGCCGGATGGAGGAGGAAGGTTTGGCGGTCACTTTTGATGTGAGGAAGTTCCACCAGTACTTTTACGGTCACAGACTCCAAGCCCATGCGAGGGTTACTGAAGGAAGACAAAGCTGCGCTTCCCATCGCTTCAGGTCGAATTCAGTGGTTGGCCCTTGTTCTGCGTGAGCGCCATTCCAAGTTGGAACACTTTTCCAGAAGACAATGTAACCAAGGTGGATGCCTAAAGTCACCCCCTGCTGGCAGATATACCCCCAGCGATGCCAACACTCGGAGAGTATGTTCTGGTTTTAAACGTCCGGTCAGTGCTGACAACATCCCGGAAACAAAATCATCCCTGTCCTGACAAAACTAAAACTGCCGGGGCGGGGGGAGTGGGAGCAAAACTGCCGTACTGACCTGGAGTGAAACCTTTCCGGACCCAGCAATACCGGATCACCGCAGGTAACTGCATATCGACGTTTCGGGCATAAGCCCTTCTTCAGGAATGAGGAAAGTGTGTCCAGCAGGCTAAGATAAAAGGTAGGGAGGAGGGACTTGGGGGAGGGACGTTGGAAATGCGATAGGTGGAAGGAGGTCAAGGTGAG
>NC_057719.1:92490970-92496790 GCF_004010195.1 Chiloscyllium plagiosum | reverse complement strand
GCTTATGCCCGAAACGTCGATTCTCCTGTTCCCTGGATGCTGCCTGACCTGCTGCGCTTTTCCAGCAACACATTTTCAACTCTGCTCTCCAGCATCTGCAGACCTCACTTTCTCCAGAAAGTACATTGGACTAACATGCGCCGAATGTTTGGACTCAAGCTGCTATAGGCCTCAACTGAACCAGCGAAGGCTGGTTGAGACAGACTGTGTAATACGCACGCCAAGGGACAGCTGTCTGGAGCAGGGGTTAGCTTGCAAACCTAAAGAGCCCCCCCCACCCCACCCCACCCCCAACAATGCACACCCCAGCTGAAAACGATGAAAGCCAGATTGCAGAACAAAGCAACTTCAGATCTTCTGAAGTCCATAGAGATACAGAGCCATTCAACTTTTATAGAATATAGATGTACAACATGGAAACCAGATCCTTCAGTCCAACCTGTCCATGCTGGTCAGATATCCCAACCTAATCTAGTCCCATTTGCCAGTACTTGGCCCATATCTCTCTGAACCCTTCCCATTCATAAACCCATCCAGATGCGTTTAAATGTTGCAATTGTACCAGCCTCCACCACTTCCTCTGGCAGCTCATTCCACACACACACCACCCTCTGTATGATGAAAAGTTAGGTCCCTTTTATATCTTTCCCCTCCCATCCTAAACCTATCCCCTCGTGTTTTGGACTCCTCCACCCTAGAGAAAAGACTTTGCTTATTTACCCTTTCCATGCCACTCATGATTTTATCAACCTCTATAAGGTCATCCCTCAGCCTCCGACGCTCCAGGGAAAACTGCCTGTTTAGCCTCTCCCTAAAGCTCAAATCCTCCAACACTGGCAACATTCTTGTAAATCTTTTCTGAGCCCTTTCAAGTTTCACAAACTCCTTCCAATAGGAGGGAGACCAGAATTGCACGCAACATTCCAAAAGTGGCCACACTAATGTTTTGTAGAGCCTCACCATGACCTCCCAACTCCTGTACTCAATACTCTGACCAATAAAGTAAGTCCTGCTAAGATTTGCTTTCCCAAAATGCAGCACCTCGCATTTATCGAAATTAAACTCCATCTGCCACTCCTCAGCCCATTGGCCCGTCTGATCAAGGTCCTGTTGTAATCTGAGGTAACCTTCTTCGCTGTCCACCACACCTCCAATTTTGGTGTCATCTGCAAACTTACTAACTACAGAGAAACCTCGATTACCTGGCATTCCATTATCCGAATTTTGGATAATCTGGCAAGATCACAAGGTCCCGATGCTTGGCTAAATTATGCTATCCTCCATTCGATTAACCGAACGAAATACTCCGCACCTCTGGATAATTGAGGTTCCTCTGTATACCTCCTATGTTCACATCCAAATCATTAATATAAATGACAAACAGCAATGGACCCAGCACTGATCCTCGTGGCACTCCACTGGTCACAGGCCTCCAGTCTGAAAAACAACCCTCCACCCCCACCCTCTGTCTTCTAGTTTTGAGCCAGTTCTGTATCCACTAGTTCTCCAAGCAGTGCTCGGGCACAGAAATACTGGACATTCTACACCACTGCGCTACATGTAAACCTGTTTCAGCTTTGGATGTAAGAACCTTCACACGACTAGTCAAACTTCTAACAGACATCCATCTAAGGGACATTCCAAACCATTGAAAAACCACTTACACCCCCATCCTGTAATCAGGAGGCTCCTTCAGCCCCGATAAGAACAACAGCTCGGCTTTCAAAACCCGATTTGGCAGGAGATAAAGGGGCCTGCAGTTGGATGTAACTGGGGGAGACCCGATCTTGCTTAAAGATAAAAGGGAGAGGCAGAAGATGTGCCGGTACCTGCAACCCGATCTTGGCAAACACTGAATACCATCCATCAACCACTTGATGACTAGAGATGACCGAAAGCACCCAGTCACCACCCATTTTAATTCCCCAAACCACCCCCTTTCTGACCTGACCATCCTTGGCCTCCTCTAGTGCCACAACGAACCACAGCTCCTATTGGAGGAACAACACCGTGTCTTCTGCCTGGGCAGCCTACAGCCCGGAGGACTCAACACTGAGCTCTCCAAATTCAAATAACCTCAGATTACAACGGGACCTTGATCGGACGGGCCAATGGGCTGAGAAGTGGCAAATGGAGTTTAATTCAGATAAATGAGAGGTGCTGCATTTTGGGAAAGCAAATCTTAGCAGGACTTATACACTTAATGGTGAGGTCCTAGGGAGTGTTGCTGAACCTTGGAGTGCAGGTTCATAGCTCCTAGAAAGTGGAGTCGCAGGTAGATGGGATAGTGGAGAAGGCGTTGGGTATGCTTTCCTTTATTGGTCAGAGTATTGTGTACAGGAGTTGGGAGGTCATGTTGCGGCTGTACAGGACATTGGTTAGGCCACTGTTGGAATATTGCATGCAATTCTGGTCTCCTTCCTATCGGAAAGATGTTGTGAAACTTGAAAGGGTTCAGAAAAGATTTACAAGGATGGTGCCAGGGTTGAGGATTTGAGCTACAGGGAGAGGCTGAACAGGCTGGGGCTGTTTTCCCTGGAGCGTCGGAGGCTGAGGGGAGACCTTATAGAGGTTTACAAAATTATGAGGGGCATGGATAGGATAAATGGACAAAATCTCTTCCCTAGGGTCGGGGAGTCCTGAACTGGAGGGCACAGGTTTAGGTTGAGAGAGGAAAGATGCAAAAGAGACCTAAGGGGCAACATTTTCTTGTAGAGGATGATACGTGTATGGAATGAGCTGCCAGAGGATGTGGTGGAGGCTGGTACAATTGCAACATTTAAGAGGCATTTGGATGGGTATGTGAATAGGAAGGGTTTGGAGTGATATGGGCTGGGTGCTGGCAGGTGGGACTAGATTGGATTTGGATATCTGGTCAGCATGGATGGGTTGGACTGAAGGGTCTGTTTCCACGCTGTACATCTCTCTGACTCTATGAGTCTAAAACCTCCTTCCTCATCCCCCGACTCTCTCCCCAGCCCCTCCCCTCCTCCTTTCCACTCCTCCCTGTCACCATCCGGATTTATTCCTCCCATTGACCAACCAGGTCATACCCTCTACCTGCCTTCACCCACCCTCACCTCACCACCCTGTCCCCACCACCCCCTTTATCTGCAGCTCCCCCCACACCCACCCCAAGTCCTGAAGAAGGGTTACACTTCTGCACCTCCTGATGCTGCCCGGCTTGCTGGGTTCTTCCTGTCTACATTGGATTCCAGTATCTGCAGTTTATTTGTCTCTAAGAGACTGACCACGGCAGCATCAGCAACATCCCTGGACCAGCCAAGACAACAGGAAAATCGGCATGCGCGGTCCGAAGCAGAATCCAGCTACGGTGAGAGACCTTGGACAAGAGCAAGACAGACCCGGGTTCTACTCCAGGTCTGATATTAAAGAGTTAATTTGCTCTGCTGATCTGCAAGAAATTGAATGCCCCGGGAGTAAGGCGGTATGTCTTTGTCTTATAGTTGGCCTGTGGGAGGTTTTTATGGTCATTTTCCTTGCCATTCAGGGACGATTTACATTGTCATCCAGAAATCAATCAAACATTACAGTTGGAATTTGACTACTCCCCTGTCGTTACAAAAAAAAGATTTGCAACGGATTTGATCATTAAGGGATGATTTGCATTATATTGTATCTGGAGGTGGGGTGGTCACTGCATTGTACGTTGAGTGGCATGTATGCCTGGTATGGAAGAAATGTCTTACGAGGAAAGGCTGAGGGCCTTGAGGCTGTTCTCGTTAGAGAGAAGAAGGTTGAGAGGTGACTTAATAGAGACATACAAGATAATCCGAGGGTTAGATAGGGTGGACAGGGAGAGCCTTTTTCCAAGTATGGGGATGGCAAACATGAGGGGACACAACTTTAATGTCAGAGGTAGTTTCTTTACTCAGAGAGTAGTAAGGGTATGGAATGCTTTGCCTGCAGCGGCAGTAGATTCGCCAAGTTTAAGTGCATTTAAGTCGTCATTGGACAGGCATATGGATGTGCATGGAGTAGTGTAGGTGGGATGGGCTTCAGATTAGTATGATAGGGCGGCGCAACATTGAGGGCCGAAGGGCCTGTACTGCGCTGTAATGTTTTACATTCTATGTGACTGTGTGGGAGTGACTTCGGTGGGGTGGGGGGTTGTCTTGTGAACATCATTGGCTGTGATGTGAAGATTTTGTCTGAAGGTAGGACTGTTTCCTTTGTGCAGAGAGAACTTCACTGGACACGTTTCGCAAGCATGTTGAGGAGTGTTTAGTGTTTCTCCAAAGCTTGTACTGCACTGTGCTTAATAAAAGTTGGTTGTTGTTCACAAAAGGTGGCATATTGCAGTTGCTTCAAGTTAAAAATCGCCCAACACCAGACAGCCCAGTCCAACAGCAGCATTTCCCAAATCATGCAGTTGCATCAAGTGTGTAAGGAATCTCAGGTAAAAGACCCAAACACAGGGTTGAGACTAAAGGCACTGAGACCCTCGGCCCCAGCTTGGTTAGTTAGGATAGGGAAAGGTGGGTTTTGGGGCTGACAGTGTAGGGCATCCCCAGGGAAGGGAAGTGGGGTAGGATTCTGGGATCAGCATGCAACCATTTAATTCACAACCAGTCACTGTAAATTTAAACTCACGGTATCAAGGCTGGGCTGCAAGAGTTAACTGGGGTTCAGGTTAACTTGCTTGACAAGTCTCAGACATTCGATTTTGATCGATAATATTCGGATTTGAAATATTCTTTATTTCCATGGCTGCACGTACATTCGGTGCACTTGTTTTCAATAAAATCAGTTTCTTTTGCCTCTGAAGCATCTACCACCTGTGTTTCCCACCACACCACATTGCACAACGTAAGACCAAGGTCAGAATCAGGGAGCTGGTGGGCAATAAACTAGACAGCGTCCCCTGCAGGAGTGTAACAGAGCTGGCCCCCTCAGAACAGCCATGGGTTCTGCCCCTCCATCTAGCATTGAAGAAACATCTCTGAACTGACAGTCAGACTACTGCGACCACTAGGACTCATAACAGCACACAAACCAACAGCCACTCTCAGACAACAACTCACCAGGACAAAGGACCCGATACCCAGCATGAGCAAAACCAACGTAGTGTACATTGACTGGGACAACACTACTATTACAGGACAAGCCAAACAGAGAACAGCCAGGGAATTCCTAGAAGCATGGCACTCATCGACTGATTCAATCAACAAACACATAGACCTGGACCCAATATACCAGCCACTGCAGCGGACAGCTGGAACTGACAACCGGAAGCGGCAGGGGCAAACCACTATAAATGCCAGAGGAAACAACACAGAAGCGCTTCACAGGAGGCTCCCAAGCACTGAGGATGTCACCTAGACAGGGGACGAAACGTCTGCAACACAAATTCCCAGCTCGGCGAATACAACCACAACAACATTGAAGAAACCCCTGAGAATGTGGAATATTGTACAAAAGTCCCTTGTATCAAAACATATGGAACTTTATTGCTGGAACAGCACAGCAGGTCAGGCAGCATCTAGGGAACAGAAGATTCGACGTTTCGGGCACATGCCCTTCTTCTTCCTGAAGAAGGGCATGTGCCCGAAACGTCGAATCTTCTGTTCCCTAGATGCTGCCTGACCTGCTGTGCTGTTCCAGCAATAAAGTTCCATATGTTTTGATACAAGGGACTTTTGTACAATATTCCACATTCTCAGGGGTTTCTTCAATGTTGTTGTGGTTGTATTCGCCGAGCTGGGAATTTGTGTTGCAGACGTTTCGTCCCCTGTCTAGGTGACATCCTCAGTGCTTGGGAGCCTCCTGTGAAGCGCTTCTGTGATCTTTCCTCCGGCA
>NC_057719.1:92481826-92490496 GCF_004010195.1 Chiloscyllium plagiosum | reverse complement strand
AGCATCCCAGATGTCCACCTATTTTGAACAACGTGCCTTTCCTCCCTCTGTCATCCAGCCAGCCCTCTGTGCACCATCTGCATTCCCCATTCCACTGCTCTAAACCCCAGCCCTCCCAATGCAATAAAGACAGATTCCCTCTTGTCCTCACCTACCACCCCACCAGTCTCCCCATCCAACGTATCATCCTCAAATACTTCCGCCACCTCCAAATAGACCCCACCGCCAAGAACATCTCCCCCTCCTCACCCTTCTCTGCCTTCAGCAAGGACCGTTTCCTTCTATAGTCCTTGGTTCACGCCATTCCCTGCCACGGAACCCCCAGGTACCTGCTCCTGCAACCAGAAAAGATGCAAAACCTGCAGTACACCACCCCTTCACCTCCATCCGGGGTCCCAAACAGTCCTTCCAAGTGAGACAGCGGTTTACCTGCCTCTCCTCCAATCTAGTTTGCTGCATCAGGTACTCCCGATGTGCCCTTCTCTACATCGGGGAGACCGAACGTAAACTTAGGGAATGGCTCACCGAGCATCGCAGCTGGGTCCGCAGGAGCCGACCGGACCTCCCGGTCACTGCCCATTTCAATTCCCCCAACCACTCCCTTTCCGACCTAACCATCCTTGGTCTCCTCCATTGCCACAACGAACCACAGCTCCTATTGGAGGAACAAGACCTCATCTTCCCACCTGGGCATGCCACAGCCCAGAGGACCCAGCATTGAGTTCTCCAATTTCAAATAACCTCCCTCCCTCCCTATCCCCCGACAACCTCCCAGCCCCTCCCCTGTCCTTCCACTCCTCGCAGCCACCAACCGGATTCACTCCTCCCCTTGACCAACCAAGTTGTACCTGTCTTCATCTATGCGAAGATGGGTACTGCAGATGCTGGACATTAGAGTCAAGATTAGAGTGGTGCTGGAATAGCACAGCAGATCAGGCAGCATCCGAGGAGCAGGAAAATTGACATTCCTGATGAAGGGCTTTTGCTCGAAACGTCGATTTTCCTGCTCTTCGGCTGCTGCCTGACCTGCTGTGCTTTTCCAGCACCACTCTAGTCTGTCTTCACCTTCACTTACTCTCAATTCACCACCCTGACCCTGCCACCCGCTTTATCTGCAGCTCCCCCCACATACCCCTCACCCCAATCCTGAAGAAGGGTTATACCCTAAACGTTGACTTCGCCACCCCCTGATGCTGCCTGGCTTGCTGTGTTCTTCTACCTGTCTACTTTGGATTCCAGCAAAAGGCCTCAGCATCCAACATCAGTTAGGGGAATCATGGTGGCTCAGTGGTTAGCACTGCTGCCTCACAGACCCAGGGACTCAGGTTCAATTCCCACCTCAGGCGACTGTCTGTGTGGAGTTTGCACATTCTCCCCGTGTCTGCGTGGGTTTCCTCCGGGTGCTCTGGTTTCCTCCCACAGTCCAAAGATGTGCAGGTCAGGGTGAATTGGCCAGGTTAAATTGCCCATAGTACTCAGGGATGTGTAGGTGAGGTGAGATCAGGGGTAAATATAGGAGAATGGGTTTGGGTAGGTTGCTCTTCGGAGGGTCGGTGTGGACTTGATGGGCCGAAGGGCCTGTTTCCACACTGGAGGGATTCTGTGGTCAATTAAAGACCATTTACAAAAACCGAAAGAACTGTGGATGCTGGAATTCAGAAACAAAATCAGAAGCTGCTGGAAATGCTCAGCAGGTCTGGCAGCACCTGTAAGGAGAAATCAGAGTGAACGTTTCGGCTCCGGTGACCTTCCAGAGAACCTCTGAAGAAGGGTCACCGGAGCTGAAACGTTAATTCTGACTTCTCTCCACAGATGCTGGCAGACCTGCTGAGAAAGACCATTTACACTTTGTCTAACAATCAGAAAGCCAATTAACCTCAAAGTTAACATCGACCGAAGAACGAGACTACAGATTTGACATGGAGACAATAGGACACACAGTCAATATACATGTCAGCCCCAATTTCCCCTGGGCAGCTTCTGAACCAAGACTCAAGACAAGCCGAATCGAGAGATACAACCAAGTGCATCATTGGAACAAAGGACACTGCACAGTGACTCAGTGGTTAGCACTGCTGCCTCACAGTGCCAGGGAACTGGGTTCGATTCCCGCCTTAGGTGACTGTCAGTGTGGAGTTTGCACATTCTCCCCGTGTCTGCGTGGGCTTCCTCCCACAGATGTGCAGGTCAGGTGGATTGGCCATGTTAAATTGCCCATAGTAATAGGTGCAATCGCCAGGGGTAAATATTGGGTAGGGGGAATGGGTCTGGGTGGGTTACTCTTCAGAGGGTCGGTGTGGACTTGTTGGGCCGAAGGGCCTGTTTCCACACTGAGGGGAATCAAATCTAAAAAGGTCTCCAACAGAAGGGGTCGAACGAGTTGCCGAACAAAAGACCTTCTGAACACGGGCCTTTTCAAACTGAGAGCACCGATGGCAAGAACCCCAACAACCAACCACAACCATCAGTGAGAAAGTCTACCGCGGTTAAAACGTGTCTTTAAATATTTAGGCTAAAATGTAATGCTGAATTATAGAACACATTGACTGCACTAGAAAACAGGAAGGCTCAGAAAAAGGGGGAGCTCGAGGAATGCAGAAGATACAGGACACCAAGTGATAACATTCACAGCCGTTCCCTTGTGAAATTAATGTGTTTGAATCTGACCATGAAACGAAACTTGGTACTATCAAAAACTTTGTAATTAACGGCCAGATGCCACCAATTATACTGGATTCTCATTAACCCTTGCAAGCGGGGCAGATTGGGAGAGAAAAAAAGTCTTTGCTGTTACAAAACCCTGACTTAAGAGTGCAAAGAACACTAGAGAGAGAGCTCATTTTAGTGCTGAGGCTGTTGGAGACAGTAGAAAATTAACTCTTAGGGCTTATCTGCTATGGATTGAATTTAATTGCATTTTGGAACTTTATGATGATATTGAGTAGCCAGTATCAGTTATTAAATACAAACTCTGTAAAAGGTAATATTGATGAAGCCTTAACTTACTTGCTGTTCTTGCAGACGACTCGACAGACCTTACAGACTGCCCCACTGTCAATTCTAACTAATCAGATCTTATGTCTTATTTGAATTTGAATCACAAACTTGATAAGAAGGCATGTTTAATTTGACACTAACTAATCATTTTAAATACAACCTTGCAGTAACATTTCAGCCTCAGGTTCAGAATGATTCTGTGCTTAAGATAAAAAGCAGGATTCTGCTCCCAGCCTAAAATTATTCCGAACCTGAGATTGAAGAGATTCTGACACAATCTGTTGGGAAGCCACTTTATGGTCAAAAGGTTGCCCTCCTTGCTTAGGAGCCATTTCGTAAAACAATGATGTCAGGCATGCGAGCTGTGCAAGGTTACCTTATGACATCTCCCACTTAATTTAGACTGGTACTTCTTTATAGGAACTTATCTCACCAGCAGATGCCTAACTCAGCTGGAGTTGTTTTTCCCCATCTAATGGATAGCTCAAGGCCGTAGGAGTGATCAGTCATGAGCACACAGATCTGTTAATTAACTTTTCTTCCTTATGAATTATAGTCTTTCACTGTTATCTGTCTAATTAAGGACACGCAATGTTTTTGTAAACTTTTGTATAAAGGAAGCCACTTTGTATCCGTACATCGGAGTAGCCTGCTGGGGCACTTGAAGAGCTGGTACCCTACTCTCCTAGGTTATTAGAACCTAGTTAGTTTAGCTTATGGGTATCAGTGTTACGTTGTAACAGTGATTGTATTAATGAATAAAGGGGATGACTAAAATTAAACTAACCTGTCTGTAAGAAGTTAAAAATCACACAACACCAGGTTATAGTCCAACAGTTTTAATTGGAAGCACACTAGCTTTCGGAGCGACGCTCCTTCATCAGGTGATCACCTGATGAAGGAGCGTCGCTCCGAAAGCTAGTGTGCTTCCAATTAAACCTGTTGGACTATAACCTGGTATTGTGTGATTTTTAATTTTGTACACCCCAGTCCAACACCGGCATCTCCGAATCCTGTCTGTAAGAGGTTTTTATTCCAAACTTCCAAAGAGTACGATCTCCGGGATGAATCAAGAGAGAGGCTTTACAGGTCTGAGTCCACAAGGGATTCCCTGGGTCATCTAAAATCTCCACTTTAACAGCAGTATCAAAGGACAACAACTCAAAGCAGCTACCGACTTGAGCGATACCACTAGTTTTCAGACACACACTGAAACCGGTGAAAACTGGCCTGGCCAAACCAGCAGAAGTAAAGAGAGCCCAGTATTTCCCCGATAGATCCTCCACATTCCAAACCACATCGGTGGACATGACGTAAAGTAACAGGGTTGCGCAGCACAACCACGCACTGGGTACGGCCAGCCAGGCAACTTCAAAACCGCACTCTGAGGGATGAGCATAAAGTCGGAGACCCCCAAGTTCCAGCATAGCTCGGGGGGGAGGCGAGTGGTTATCAGTGCATCGGGATTCCATTGGCAGGGATTCTGATTCACGGTGCACTTCAATACTGCAGTCTGTGTATTAATAAATGTAGAAATCACACAATACCAGGTTATACTCCAAATGGACTATAACCTGGTGGTTGTGGGATTTTTGACTTTGTACACCCCAGTCCAACATTGGCATCTCCGAATCAGTATGAATAAAAGTTGTGATTGTAATAGTGGTAGTCTAATTGAGAAAGGACACAAAGGGAAAACATAGGATTAAAGCAACCAAAGAATGTTAGAAATAAAGCAAAGGAAAACGTATTAAGTAAGATAGCTTTTCTGGGGAAAGCAGGAAGTCCAACTCTGTACAAGAACAAGTTTAGGCAGCTACGAAAAGTAAATATTAATCATTAGGAGGAACAAAAGGCTTTGACAGATCACTTCAAATTTGAAGTGCCTCCGAGGAAAGACAACAGGGGTTTGAATAAGGAGTTTACTGACCAAGCATGTGAGGTGGAAAACAATGAGGAATGGGTTTAAGACATTAAAAATAAGTCAGTAATCAGGTTTAAACAAGGACATGAGGTGATGAGTATGCGACCAAACTTTCGAGGATTTCAACACTTAATGTCACCACAAGGGCAGTTTCGTCATCGCTATTCTCGGAATGTGATCGAAAGACTAACAAGTTCATCATAAGCACAACAGGAATGTGAGGAGGACATCATGTTCATCAGCAGGAGTTTGATTGACATGTTTTGATTAGATCCCCTACAGTGTGGAAACAGGCCGTTCAGCCCAACCAGTCCACACCGACCCACCAAAGAGTAACCCTCTGATTAATGCATCTAACACTCTGGGTAATTTAGCACAGCCAATTCACTTGACATGCACATCTTGGTGACTGTGGGAGGAAACCAGAGCAAACCCACACAGACAGGGAGAATGTGCAAACATCATACAGACAGTCACCGGAGACTGGAATTGAAGCTGGGACCCTAGTACTGTGAGGCAGCAGTGCTAACCACTGAGCCACCGTGACATCTAGTGGACAAAAAGCTGCACAAATACTAAAGATTGTGAGTGCCATTTTCGGAGTAGTCTGAGAGAGCACGAGGTTGGTAAATGTTGGTATCACTACTCTGCCGAGGTTTTAGAACCTTGACTTTGTCTAGGGCTTGGTCTCTTGTTACCCTGTAACTGTGATACTGTAATAAATGTTTAAATAAATGTGCTAAATCTTTAATGGACTGCTTGTAAGTATTTTATTCCTGAAGAAGGGCTAATGCCCGTAACGTCGATTCTCCTGTTCCCTAGATGCTGCCTGACCTGCTGCGCTTTTCCAGCAACACATTTCCATCTCTGATCTCCAGCATCTGCAGACCTCACTTTCTCCTCAGTATTTTATTCCAGGCAATTGAATGATCTCAGGGAAAGGATCAGGGAAGTTTGAGTCGACTCCAGTAGAGAGTCCTCCCTTCCCTGCTGAAGCTCTCTGAAAGGCTTCGACATGTATTTTGATGTCCTGTTCCTGTAAGTTAATTGTGTCACTCTCCTTGTATTATTTAATGACCTATTGCTTGTATTGTTATTACCATTTTGTACACAAAATAAACGCAGAGATTCATTTGCCCTTTAAGCACCTGTTGACCGTCTCTTCATTACATCCCAAGTACGAAGTATCCAGTGTCCAGAACTAGGGCCTGGGGTGGAGGGTGGGGGAGCGATTCGAACAGCTTGAAGGTCAGAAAGATGACTGACTGCAAACCGAGCCCCTATAGAGTGACGAGCACAGCAGGACGCTGGCAAAAGGGATGTGGTGTGGTCGACAGGCCGAGTCTCTGATGGAGGAAAGAGTCTCCGCCTCCTATCTGTTCCAACTTGATGTGCGTCACCACAAAACAGCCTCTTGCGCGGTGAGTGCCCACGGGAGGCAGTGGCCCACTGGACAGGGAGCAAGGAGCATAGGCCTTCGACCATGAAGGCAATCTGGCTCACCAGCCTCCAGCGAGAGGCCCACGTACTCCATACGAAAGTCAAGCAACTGAAGGCAGACCTGAAGGAGTCTGAGGCAGGTTCAAGCACAGCGGCCTTCCGAAGGAGCTGAGCAGAATACTCAGTTGAAGGGGCAATTAGGGGTAGAGAACAAACACTGGCAATACCCATGTCCCATGAAAGACCAAAATGAAATACTGCTGAACTTCCTTGTTATTATTTTCATTTTCTCTCTCCCTGTGCAGATCCCACAGCCTCTCTCTGTCTCTCTGCTGTTTGAACAGAGCTCGGAGATGGCTCACTCACCTTAGACCCTGACGATGGAGGATGGTCATGTCTCCGCTTCTCCCTGGCCCCCTCCATGCCAGGAGACTGGGCAGAGGCAGGAGACAGGAGCACCGCGTCCTTCAGAGCAATCAGCAAGTTTACTTCCTCTTTGGGCAGGGCGGTCTCATGGAGAGTTTCAGCTTTAAACACATAAAATCCCAGTCCAGCTCACATGACAGGTCCAAAGGGAGGGCCATCTCTTCCAGTCTGACAGCTGACACACACACACACATAGACACACACACATAGACACACACACACACACAGACACACACATAGACACACACACACACACACACACAGACACACACACATACACAGAGAGAGAGAGACACACACACACACAAACACAGCTGTATTCCCCGTAATGAGCATGGGAATCCCCCCAGCCATCCTCTCCCCATTGATACACACTAGGCAATCGATTGGAAGGGGGCTAACCCCTCATGTACTTTCACTCATTTACACACACCGGAGAGAGGGTTCCCCTGAGACAGCCAGACTACTACGACCACTAGGAGCCATAACAGCACACAAACCAACAGCCACTCTCCGACAACAACTCACCAGGACGAAGGACCCGATACCCAGCATGAGCAAAACCAACGTAGTGTACAAAATCCCATGCAAGGACTGCACAAAACACTACATAGAACAAACAGGAAGACAGCTAACGATCCGTATCCATGAACACCAACTAGCCACAAAACAACACGACCAGCTATCCTTAATAGCCACACACGCAGATGACAAACAACTTGAGTTCGACTGGGACAACACTACTATTATAGGACAAAGTGAGGGCTGCAGATGCTGGAGATCAGAGCTGAAAATATGTTCCTGGAAAAGCTCAGCAGGTCAGGCAGCATCATGTTCCTTGGATGCTGCCTGACCTGCTGCGCTTTTCCAGCAACACATTTTCAGCTATTATAGGACAAGTCAAACAGAGAACAGCCCAGAAATTCCTAGAGGCATGGCACTCATCCACAGATTCAATCAATAAGCACATCGACCTGGACCGAATACACCAACCACTGCAACGGACAACTGGAATTGACAACCGGAAGCGGCAGATACAAACCACTACAAATGCCGGAGGAAAGATCACAGAAGCGATTCACAGGAGGCTCCCAAGCACTGAGGATGTCACCTAGACAGGGGACGAAACGTCTGCAACACAAATTCCCAGCCCGGCGAACAGAACCACAACAACGAGCACCCGAGCTACAAATCTTCTCCCAAACTTGGAATACCTTTGCTCAGTGGTTAGCACTGCTGCCTCACAGTGCCAGGAACCCGGGTCTGATTCCAGACTCAGGCAACTGTCTGTGTGGAGTTTGTACGTTCTCCCCGTGTCTGTGTGGGTTTCCTCCGGGCACTCCGGTTTCCTCCCACAGTCCAAAGATGTGCAGGTGAGGTGAATTGGGCCATGTCAAATTGCCCATACCCTTAGTCAGAGGGAAATGGTTCTGGGTGGGTTACCTTTCAGAGGGTCGGTATGGACTTATTGGGCCGAAGGGCCTGTTTCCACACTCTAGGGAATCGAATCTAATTTCCCCGATACTGATTTACCATTTGCTAATGACAGGCTACATTGGGAAGACAGTTCCAGTGAGAGGGTCTGAACTGCCCTCTCAAGGAGCTGAGCAGGACATTCAGTTGAAGGGTTATACATGAATGAAGAACAAACAAGAATGAAGAATGAAGATTACCCAGTTAAAAATCACACAACACCAGGTTATAGTCCAACAGGTTTATTTGGAAGCACTAGCTTTCGGAGTGATGCTCCTTCATCAGGTGATTGTGGAGAATAAGATCATAAGACACAGAATTTATAGCAACAATTTACAGCGTGATGTAACTGAAATTATACATTGAAAAAAACCTGGATTGTTTGTAAAGTATCTCATCTTTCAGAATGA
>NC_057719.1:92471677-92481326 GCF_004010195.1 Chiloscyllium plagiosum | reverse complement strand
TGGGAGTGTGTTATTGTAAGAGGGTGAGAGCTGTGGGAGTGTGTTAATGTAAGAGGGTGAGAGCTGTGGGAGTGTGTTATTGTAAGAGGGCTGAGCCAGTGCCTCATTTGAAGAGGGTCAGAAATGAAAGGCAGCTAAAAGTGAGAAAATACTGAGGCATTTACAGCCACATTAGAGGGTCTGTGGAGAGCGTCATTATCAGAGAGTCAAAATTGTGGCAGTGCCTAATTGTTAGAGGGCCAGAACTGAGAGATTGCATCGCTGACAGAGGGTGAATGCTGAGCCACTGTCTCACTGTAATGGGGTCAGAACTCAGGAAGTGCCAAGTACTCAAAGGGTCAGAACTGAGGAAGTATATTACTGTGAGTGGCCATGCCTCATTGCTGGAGTGTGAGTCCTGAGGGAGTGTCTCATTGGCAGAGGGTCAGGAGTCAGAATTGAGGGAGTGCTGGCATTGAGAGGGTCAGTACTGAGGTGGTGCAGCACTGTCAGAGGGTCAGACTGATGGAGCGTCCTCTGACCATGAGGCACTGCCTCTGAACTGACCCAATGGCTGGGGTGCAAATTCTCAGGACTGACTGTCCAAATGTGTGGCACTCCCTCAGTACTGACCCTGTGATGATGAGGCCCTCCCTCAGGACTGAGTCCCTGACAATGAGGGACTCCTTCTGGTCTGACTCTCCAGCAATGAGGTACTGCCACAGAACTGACCCGCTTCCAATAAGGGATGCCCTCAGTACTGACCCTGTGATAATGAGGCTCTTCCTCAGTACTGACCATCTGACAGTGCTGCAACACACTAGTACTACCCTATAAACGTGTGGCCCGCTCTCAATTCTGACCCAATTAAAATGAGGCATCAGTTTGATTTGATCCCCTGATAATGATGCACTTCCTCAGTCCTGACCCTCTCCCTCAGAACAATGAGGCACATTCTCACGGCTGACATTCCAGCAATGACTACTGCCTCAGAACTGACCCTCTGACAATGAGGCACCCCCTCAGTTCTGATTCTCTGACAGCACTGCAATACCTCAGTACTGACCCTATAAACGTGTAGCAGTCCCTCAATTCTGACTCACTTACATTGAGGCACTGCCTCAGAATGGACCCTCTACAATCAGGCCCTCCCTCAGAACTGATTCTCTGACAATGATTGACTCCTTCAAGACTGACTCTCCGGAAATGAGGCACTCCCTCAGTTCTGACCACTATCTGACAGTTCTAATACCGCAGTACAGACCCTCTAACCAAGTAGCACTCCCTCAATTCTGACCCCATTACAATGGGGTACTGCCTCAGACCCTCTGACAGTGAGGCACACTGTCAGACTGAATCCCCAACAATGAGTCTGGAGAACAATGAGCTGCAATACAGGTTGTATGTTTGCTTGCTGAGCTGGTAGGTTTGTTCTCAGATGCTTTGCCACCATTGAAACCAGCTGGTGCGTGAGTTCAGGCTTCTGTACCTTCTCCCTGATGGTAGAGGTTGAAGCAAAACATTGCCAGGGTGGGATGGATCTTTGAGGATGCTGGCGGCCTTTCCTTGACAGCGGGCCTGGTAGATGGATTCTATAGATGGGAGGTTGACCTTTGTGATTGTCCGGGCCGAGTTCACCCACTCTCTGTAACCGTCTCCGACCTTGAATGGTACAGTTGCCAGACCAGGTTGTGATACATCCAGACAGAATGATCTCGATGGTGCACCTATAAAAGTTGCCCTTGCTACACTTCAGCCATTTTGGGTACATTCCAGTTTCAACTCTAGTTTCAGCAAAGTGTCTGTGCCCAGCAAATTAATCAGCGTTCCCTTGGAGACTCCTATCAGCAAGGCTATCTCCCTGCTTCCCATTTTAAAACTTACTGGAGCTGTAGATCGTACCAACTGTGCTTCTCCCGAGAACCCTACAGTTTTAATAAACTTCCTGGCGTGGGGAAGTGGGAGGCATATTGTGGCTGTGCGCAGGTGTACGTAGTCCCAGTGTCTACAATTAGCAGCATCAACTGTCCCTCGAAACTAACCTGTACAACAGCTTCCTGTGTCACCATTGGGAACAGTCTCTTCCCCAACCAAATTCTCTGGCCAACCCTAGCACAAACCATGAGGGGTCACAGGCCTGGTTGGACTTGTTGGGACTTGTGCCGTGAAGGGTAGATGTTCTTCAAGCTTTGGCCCCTTCTGGAACGGGGCAGACCAGGACTTGTCCCGTCTAAAGTGGCTGGGTTGGCTGCACCTCCAACATACTGGCTCCGGCCCTCTCTGTGCCTGGATTCCTCATTAAGCCGTTTTGACCACTTCCTCTTTGCCTCCCTTCCCTGGGATCCCACTTGAGTTTTGGCTGTTGTCTCAATTTACCTTGCCCCTCTGATATGACATCTGTGGAAAGGCTCCCTCAAAAGGTGTTTGTCATTGGCATGGGGTTTTCTGGCCCTTGCCGGGCAGCACCACAGGGTCCTCCCTGGGTTGGCGTTCTCTTCATTGCAGTGATGACTATCGAATCGGTTGTCATTGGCAACATCGTTTTGCCTTTCCCTCTCTCCTTATTAAGTTCCTCGAGCTGGACTTGTGCCAGTTTTCTCTGTACCTCCTCCTGTTGGTCGGTCGGTTTCTTTCTGGTACTTTCCGACAAGCCTGGACAACGTGGTCTTTGAACTCTTGGCGGGCAATTGACGTTAGAGCCACCACCTCCTCTAGCCTCGACTCGACTTGAGGGGACATTGCATCAACAATGGCCGCCTGGAACATCGTGGTCAACAGCTGGTTGCCTTCCATGTCCTGTTCGTTTCGAACCTCCACCTTTTTTTAGCTGGTTTTCTAAATAGGCAGTTGGGCTTTCAGTGTCTCCCAATGGATCCTCGCTGAGAGCTTAAGTGAGACCCTGCCTTACTTGGTCAAACCCAGCGCCATCAATCACTGGATTGTCCACCACATTCTTCAAAGCAGCTAGGTCCATTATTTCTCTTAACTTTGGGTGCCCCGTTACCTTCACCAGCAGTACCTTCAAATCCCCCATGGCCAACAATCGTCCTGAGGTTTTGTCTTCAAAGGCTCCCATCCACTTCCCTGCCCCCTCGTGTATACTGGGCAATGCATCTCTCAGCCCCTCGAGATCCTGAGATCCCCCAGGGAACATACTGGCGCCTGTCCCTTTTATGAGCAATGGCATCATTCTGTTTATCGTACGGGGGTTCGTTTCTCCTGCTATTATTCCCACATAGTCAGTCCCCTTCAGATTCTGACTCTGATTCTGCCTCCAGTTTTTCCCATCTGTCCCTGCTGGTCCCAGTCGGGCCCTCCTTTTTTTCCTGATTTTCTACTCTGTTTTGCTCCTTCCATGGGCGATTCACCTACTGACCCCGTTCGACATTCCTTTTATAGTTCAGAAATTCCTCGTACTCTTTCTGTTCCCGTACTGTCCGCAGTAATCCATGTTCCTCCTCCAAACCCTCTCTTTGTGGTTTTGCTTTTTCCCATTCCTGTTCCCTCTTCCGGTTCCTCTTTTTAGATTTATCTTTTGGCTTGTAATTTTTAATTAATCCTTCCATCTCATCGCACATGTTTATATTGGCTATTTGGTGCAGTGGGAGATGGGCACAGGGCATGTGACACTCGCACACGGACACACAAGATGGCCGCTGAGCCATCAGTTGGCCACTTGACACACAAGATGGCCGCCGGAACACAATATGGATAGCGACAGCAGAGCTAACACAGATACTGCCTGGGGCTACCATGATGCCAGCACAATGCACTCACAACCTAGTTGACTAGATTAAGGTGGGTGGGGGAGAGAATACACATGAGTAGTGTATACTGCCTGCCGAAGTGTCTAGGTCCAACCAACACCTTTGATAGAAATGCTAACTGTTTGATACGGGCTTAATACAAAGTGCTAATAGCCAGGGCTGCAGTAATTAGCGCCCATTACTATCGCAATGGACTTCCGCGCAGACATTGAAACTGACAAATGTCCGCATTGAAACTAACAACAACAGCGCTGAAATTAACAAAGGCTGACAGTGTATCCAAACGATCAATGATTCTGCAATGATTGCCATAAACAAATCCTGTTACAAAGACAATAACCTCACCACTGACTTATTATATCACAAAATGTATCAAAGTATCTTGACATGTGCTCCGGGTGGAGAGAAGCCTCGCAGCTGAGCTCTGTGCTGTTGGTGCCTTTCACTCCCCAGAGCTCCGGTATTTCCTTGTACTCTGCCATTGAACCCCAACTCTGACTCTGAGGCTGGTGATTTCCCCCACAACTATTGGCGCTATGAGCAGGGTTCTGATTACTGGTGCCCCGGTCGAAGGCCACAACCTGCCAACAGGGAGAGCCAGACCGGGCCAAGGGCACAATTTTAAAGGTATCCCGATTGTAATGTTGAACTTGCTGCAGTACTGAGTTAAAAATGTTTCGGTGCATGTCTCTGGAGAATAAGTGTTTAACTGTATTGCCTGTTGTAAGAACCTGCTGCTTGTGCTGATACAGCCAGAGGACAAGGTAGTGCCCGTGTCAAAAACCCTGCCCTAAACTGGATTGTTAAGATGGGTAACCCCCCCAACTCGAAGGTTGAGAATTGAGGCGCTGAGGGCACTAGGAGTTGTGAAGCACAGGTAACATTGGACTCCGTGGGGGTGAACAAAACGCAGAGTCCAGTTAGAGTTTCAGTTAAACGTTGGGTGCTGTCTGTCCTTGTGACTTCCAATGTGGTGAGGAAGAGGAGCTGATCACTCTGACCAAGAGCCAAACCTCAGTGGAGCTCACGTTACCGAGGTGGGGAGCGTGGACACTGGGAGTAAACGTGACACCCTGTCAGTCCATAGTAGAAACACAGAGCTTGAATAGTGGCGGTGGCCGGGAGGGGTAAGAGTCCCACCGGTAGAGAGCACACCGGGCTAGAGGTAGGTTTCTGGGCCCATTGGTGGGAGTTGGAGCAGTAGAGGTGGCCGGGAGGGGAGAGGAGTCCCATTGGTGGAGAGCACACCTTGCTAGGAGGCAGCTACAGCCATTTGGGACAGTACTGGGACAGCATTATTGGCCAGAGGGTGGAGAAGTCCCCACTGGTTAGGGACACTTTACTGTTGGTGGTGTCCTGGGGGTACACATCTGCTAAATGGCAGATCAGAGTTTTTAAGGGGGATACTGCAGGTTCCCTTATCGAGAAACACAGGCAGACAGACAAGGGCTGACAGAGCAAATGAAGAGGAGGTTGGGATCCATCCCAGTCATTAGCACAGCAGAGAGAGTGGATGGATAAACAGAAACGCAATAAAACTGAAAAGGTCGGAGTCATGTTAGTGTACCAATTAGCAGGCTTAATTAAACAAGTCGGTGGAGAAAGGACCAGAAACAAGTTAAAGAGCTGGAGAGCAGGATAAAAGATCGAGAATTCGCAAGAGAAAAAAGACAATAGAAAAAGTATATCAAGTCTCTCCCCTCCTACCAGCAGGGACCAACTGCTCCCTCTGTTGGATGAACTGTGCAAGAGTATAACTTCGCGCCCGTCACCAGAGAAGGAACAGACTCAAAGCCCAAAGCGAATTATAACCCCTTCACCCCAGGGGAGAGGCAGCAGATTATGGCCTCCCTGGGCAAATTGCAGCCCCGGGGAGCAAACACCAGGTTCTGGGAAGAGCTGGATAGTGTATGGGTAGGGCACCAACGACACCCGAGGGACGTGCACCAACTGGTCCGGGCAGTAAAGTGGAGGCAGGTAGCTGGCGGACCCAACGCCACAGCAGCCCAAGACGTTAGGGGAGGACGATGGGCACACGCCGTCGTCCTCACAGCTGAGATGGATGCCCAGAAGGCACCCTTCACCCAGATAAAGAGGAAACCCGGAGGGTGCTCGGAAATGCTCCCACAAACTGGAGCAGGATCATGAACACTAAGCAACTCGAGGGAGCCTCTGAATATGGGGAATGATTATTTCGGATCTATCAGGAATGTGCAGGGCAAGCAAACCCAGATCGGGGGGGACTGGGCATTCACCCAATGCGGCCGGCAGAGTGTAGGGGCCCGTGAGCCAGGAATAGAGCAGGGAACAATGTGAAATACTGCAGCCACTGCAACAGGATAGGACACGTAGGACTGTGTGCTGGGAAAAGCATGGGGCACCTCCAAACACTACCCGGAACACCGCGGGATTCCCGAGGTCAGCCGAGCTGACAACCAGCTGCCCCCATTCGTGAGGGTAAGGGAGAGGGGAGAATTTACATACCCGCAGTAATAGGAGGGAGGAAATGTGAAATGCTAGTAGACACAGGAGTAGTTGTATCCATTACAAACTTATCCTTACCCCACACAAATAAAATGATTCACTTAATTGGGGTGGGAGGGGATAAAACACCAGCTTACCTAAGTGAACTACCCTTATAGAAACAAATAACATATACAGCCCCATGAAATTCTATGCATGTCAAAATAACGAGGGCACCATAATGGGCAACAACCTCAAGAAAGAATATAGTGTTCCAATCGATTGTGCAAAAGGGAAATTGATTTGGCCCAGACAGGACGGTCGGGAGACCGAGATTGGGAAACTTACAGGTCACCTTGAAACTACTAGAGTGGCTACAGCCACCAGGAGGGACTGGAACTTCGAAAAGGGGGGATTCGGAGCCATCTGCACCTCTGTCCTTGGAGTCTGGGCAGAAACAAAGTGAGATACAGATCTAGTTAACATAGACCCGGTAAGGGCTCCCAGACTGGAGCATAAACCCCACCGGCAATACCCAATAAAACCCGAAGCAGAGAAAGCAGTTGTGGAGATAGTGCAAGGACGAATAAAACAGGGAATCCTGAAAGAAATAGCAAGAATAACTAATTAAACCGTGAATATGGACAGTCAGTATGCCTTCGGTGTAATCCATAACTACATGGGAGTATGGGGCAGGAGAGGGTTCACCACCACAGGGAGTGGGGTGGGGGTGCCCTATCAGACACCAGTTAAGAATTCAGGCACTATTGCTGTCCAGTGAACAGCCAAAGGAGGCTGCAGTAATAAAAAAAACAAAGCCCATCAAACAGACCCAGCAAAAGAGAGGCCAAAGTGAGGATGTAACTCTGAAGATGGACAAGGTAGATCCAGTGGATGTAGTGTACCTGGACTTTCAGAAAGCCTTTGATAAAGTCCCACAGGAGGTGGGTGAACAAAATTAAGGCGCATGGCATTGGGGGCAAAATACTGACTTGGATTGGAAATTGGTTGGCTGACAGGAAACAAAGAGTAGTGATAAATGGCTCCCTTTCAGAATGGCAGGCAGTGACCAGTGGGGTACCGCAGGGATCAGTGCTGGGACCTCAGCTTTTTACAATATACCTTAATGATATAGGTGATGGTATTAAAAGTAATATTAGCAAATTTGCTGATGATACAAAGCTGGGTGGCAGGGTGAAATGTGAGGAGGATGTTAGGAGATTACAGGGTGACCTGGACAGGTTAGGTGAGTGGTCAGATGCATGGCAGATGCAGTTTAATGTGGATAAATGTATGGTTATCCACTTTGGTGGCAAGAACAGGAAGGCAGATTACTACCTAAATGGAATCAATTTAGGTAAAGAGTTCTGGTCTCCAAATTTGAGGAAAGACATTCTGGCTATTGAGGGAGTGCAGCATAGCTTCACGAGGTAAATTCCTGGAATGGCGGGACTATCTTACGCTGATAGACTGGAGCGACTGGGCTTGTATACCCTTGAGTTTAGAAGACTGAGAGGGGATCTGATTGAGACATATAAGATTATTAAAGGACTGGACACTCTGGAGGCAGGAAACATGTTTCCGCTGATGGGTGAGTGCCGAACCAGAGGACACAGTTTAAAAATAAGGGGGACACCACTTAGAACAGAGTTGAGGAGAAACCTCTTCACCCAGAGAGTGATGGGTGATGGAATGCTCTGCCCCAGAAGGCTGTGGAGGCCAAGTCTCTGGATACTTTCAAGAAAGAGTTGGATAGAGCTCTTAAGGATAGTGGAATCAAGGGTTATGGGGATAAGGCAGGAACAGGATACTGATTGAGGATGATCAGCCATGATCATATTGAATGGTGGTGCTGGTTCGAAGGACAGAATGGCCTACTCCTGCACCTATTGTCTATAAAATTCAAAGGAAACCAGGCAGCAGACCGAGCAGCTCAGAAAGCCCTTGAGCGAGAAGCCATTAACGAGGCTGCAATGGCCATTATTGAATGAGCGAAAGATGCTATCCAAATTCAGCAGCTGCAGGAGGACACCCCGCAGGAAGCGAGAGAGAGCATTGGAGACGGCAGGGGGCATTCAAAGGGCAGGATGGTGTCTGGGGGCGAGCAGGCGGTAGCACCAGTGTGTATACAGAACACACTGCTGGAACTGTACTATGGGCTCTCCCATACAGGTAGAGAGGCCATGACAGCAAGCCCAGGGAGAGAGTGGTGGTGGAAGGGAATGGGAAGAGACATGGCCAAGTACTGCCGCAGATGCATGGTTTGTGCACAACATAACCCAGGGAGACCCATAAAAGTTAGGATGGGATACAAACCCAGACCAAGGGGACCCTGGGAGATCCTTCAGGTCGATTTTACAGGGCCACTACTGCCTTCCCATGGGAAAACGTACTGCCTGGTCATCATAGACCAATTCTCCCTGGTGGGTAGAAGCATTCCCCACCCAATGCTGCACTGCGACCATTGTAGCCAGGATATTAGTGGAGGAGATAATCCCGAGGTGGAGGGTACCCCTCCAGATCCACTTCAACCAAGGGATGCATTTTACAGGCAAGGTCATGAAGACTGTACAGAACATAAAACACATAAAACCTAGAACATAGCAAAGTACAGCACAGAACAGGCCCTTTGGCCCACGATGTTGTGCCTAGATTTAATCCTAATGTAAAATATTGTAGAAACCTATGCACCTCTTAACTCACTGCTATCCATGTGCATGTCCAGCAGTCGCTTAGATGTCCCCAATGACTCTGCTTCCACCACCACTGCTAGCAACGCATTCCATGCATTCACAACTCTCTGTGTAAAAAACCTACCTCTGATGTCTCCTCTATACCTTCCTCCTAATATCTTCAAACTATGACTTCTCGTACCAGTCAATCCTGCCCTGGGGAAAAGTCTCTGGCTATTGACTCTATCTATCCCACTCATTATTTTGTACACCTCAATCAGGTCTCCTCTCTTCCTCCTTCTCTCCAGAGAGAAAAGTCAGAGCTTATTCAACCTTTCTTCATAAGACAAGCCCTCCAGTCCAGGTAGTATCCTGGTAAACCTTCTTTGCACCCTCTCCAAAGCCTCTGTACCTTTTCTATAATAGGGCGACCAGAACTGGACACAATATTCCAAGTGTGGCCTCACCAGTGTGGCAACTTGTAGAGCTGCAGCAAAACCTCACGGCTCTTAAACTCTATCCTCCTGTTGATGAAAGCCAAAACACAATATGCTTTCTTAACAAACCTATCCACTTGGGTGGCAACTTTGAGGGATCTATGTACTTGTACACCCAGATCCCTCTGTTCCTCCACACTGCCAAGAATCCTGTCTTTAATCCTATATTCAGCATTCGAGTTCAACCTTCCAAAATGCGTCACTTCGCATTTATTCAGGTTGAACTCCATCTGCCGTTTCTCAGCCCAGCTCTGCATCCTGTCTTTGTCGC
>NC_057719.1:92458239-92470018 GCF_004010195.1 Chiloscyllium plagiosum | reverse complement strand
AGCGCAACCCACCCATACCCCTACATTTACCCCTTACCTAACACTACGGGCAATTTAGCATGGCCAATTCACCTGACCTGCACACCGGAGCACCCGGAGGAAACCCACGCAGACACGGGGAGAACGTGCAAACTCCACACAGTCAGTCGCCTGAGGCGGGAATGCTATATCTGCATTTTTCCAAAATCTGCCAACCTATGAGCTCTTCGATCTTCCTACTGCTATTAGGGGGTCTGTAGAAAACCCCCAATGAGGTGGCCGCTCCCTTGTTGTTCCTAACTTCCACCCATACTGACTCAGTAGACAAACCTTCCTCAACAACCTTTGTTTCTGTAGCTGTGATGCGCTCTCTAATTAGCAATGCTACACCCCCTCCTCTTTTTGCACCCTCCCTGTTCTTTTTAAACGTTCTAAACCCTGGAACATCAAGCAACCATTCCTGCCCCTGTGAAACCCACATCTCCGTTATGGCCACAACATCATAGCCCCTAGTACTGATCCATGCTCTAAGATTGTCATTCTTATTTCTGACACAGTTTAACCGATCCCTTTCTTTCATCACATGAAAAACCTTCCCTAAAGATTCACTACATCCTGTCACTTTCCCATCTACAACTGCCCCCCTTTCTCAGATATGTGGCTCTGATTCCCACTCCCTTGCCAAACTAGTTTAAACCCTCCCGAACCACATGAACAAATCTCCCGCCCAGGACATTTGTGCCCCTCCAATTCAGGTGCAACCTGTCCTTCATGTACAGGACCCACCTTCCCCAGAAGGTATCCCAATGGTCTAAGGTATCTCCTGCACCAGCCTCACAGCTATATGTTAAGCTGCACTCGCTGACTGTTCCTCACCTCACTGTCTCGTGGCACCGGTAGCAAACCTGAGATCACTACTTTACTTGTCCTGCTCTTCAGCTTCCAACCTAACTCTCTGTAGTCACTTTTCAGATCATCAGTCCCTTTCCTGGCTATATCATTGGTGCCAATATGTACCACTATTTCTGGCTGCTCACCCTCTCCCTTCAGAATTTTGTAAACCCGATCGGTGATATCCCGGACCCTGGCACCAGGGAGGCAACATACCTTCCAGAATATGTACCACTATTTCTGGCTGCTCACCCTCTCCCTTCAGAATTTTGTAAACCCGATCGGTGATATCCCGGACCCTGGCACCAGGGAGGCAACATACCTTCCAGGAGTCCCTTTCCTGACCACAAAATCACCTATCAATCCGTCTAACAATCGAGTCCCCTACCACTAGCGCTTTTCTATTTTCCCCCCTTTCCTTCTGAGCCTCAGTGCCAGAGACCTGACAACTATGGCTTCCCCCTGGTAGGGCGTCCCCACCAGCATTATCCAAAATGGTATACTCAATGCTGAGGGTAACGGCCACAAGGGATCCCTGCTCTGACCATTGGTTCCCTTTCCTCCCCCTGACTGTAATCCAGCTGTCCTTATCCTGTGTCTGAGGAGTGACCACCTCCCTGTACATCCCCTCAATTTCTCCCTCAGCCTCCCGGATCATCCGCAGTTCATCCAGCTCCGGTTCCCTAACTCGGGGGGGTTTTCGAGGAGGTGGAGTTGAGTGCACTTCCTGCTGATGTGGTTGGCAGAGACGTGTAGTGTCTTTCACTTGCCCAATCAGCCGTGCCCCGCTAATCTGAAAGCCCACAAGGGACTAAATAAGGAAGAAAAGGAAAAGAAAATGAGAAAACCTGAAAACTTTACTGAGTTTACAGACTCTTAGTAAGGTTAGAGGAGCTGGGTGGGAGCGAGGGCCTACAGTGTAGGGTCTTGAGTTTAGATCTTACCCACTTAAAAACTTCTCGGCAGCCCTCGCTTCTCTCCACCCTCTCTCCTCGCCGCTCTGTTCAAAATGGAGGCCTGACTCTCCATGTCCCCTAGTTTTGAAAACTATGTCCCCAAGTTTTGAAATCCCCCATCCTCGGGAAAAGACACCGACAACTTACATTATCCGTGCCCCTGATGATATTATGAACCTCTATAAGGTCAGCCCTCAGCCGCCTACGCTCCAGTGAAAAAAGTCCCAGCCTATCCAGCCTCTCCCCATAACTCAAGCCCTTCCTTCCCGGCAACATCCTGGTAAATCTCTTCAGCTTCATAATATCCTTCCTATAACAGGGCGACCAGAACTGGACACAGTGCCCCAGAAGAGGCCTCACTAACATCATATACAACCTCAAAATAACATCCCAGCTCCTACACTCAACAGTCTAAGCAACGAAGGCAAGTGTGCTTAATGCCTGCTTAACCATCCCGCGTAAATGTGATGTAAACTTCAAAGAAGTATATACCTGAATCTCTCTGTTTTATAACACTACCAACTTTTAATTGTATAAGTCCTCTCCATGTTTGTTTTAACAAAATTCAATACTTTGCACCTATCTAAATTAAACTCCATCTGCCACTCCTCAGCCCGTGGACCCAATTGATCAAGATCTCTTTGTGACCTGAGGTAACCTTCATTGCTCAGTGCACCGGAAATCTTGGAAATCTGCAAATTTACTCACAGTGCCTTTCATATTCTCACCAATGTCAGTGATGCAAATGACAAGCGAAATTGGACCCAGCATCAATCCCTGTGGAACACTGCTGGTCACAGGCTGGACCGGTCCAAAACACAACCCTCCACCATCACTCTGTCTCCCGCCATTGAGCCAATTTTGTATCCAGTTGGCAAGCTCTCCCAAAACCCATGTGATCTAACTTTACTAATGGGTCGACCATGTGGAATCTTCTCAAATGTCTTACTGAAGTCTACAATGTCGTGTTCATCAATCATCTTGATCACTCCCTCAAAAAACTCAATCAATTTTGTGAGACATAATTTTGAGACACAAGGGGCAGCCACGGTGGTTAGCACTGCTGCCTCACAGCACCAGGAATCCGGGTTCGATTCCAGCCTTGGGCGATTGTCTGTGTGGAGTTTGCACATTGTTTGTGTATGTTTACTCCAGGTGCTGCGGTTTCCTCCCAAAGGTGTGCAGGTTAGGTGAATTGGCCATGCTAAATTGCCCGCAGTGTTCAGGGATGTGTAGGTTAGGGACATTAGTCAGGGGTAAATGTAAGATAATACGGTAGGGGAATGGGGCTGGGTGAGTTACTCTTCAGAGGGTTGGCATGGACTTGTTGGGCCGAAGGGCCTGTTTCCACACTGTCGGGATTCTAATTCTAATTCTAGCTTCCCTCGAACAAAACCATGCCGACTATCCCAAATCATTCCTGGCCTCTCCGAATGCATATCAATCCCATCTTTCAGGATCACTCCCAATAAACTCATAGGCATTTAGTTCCCAAGCTTCCCCTCACAACATTAGCACCCCTCTCCAGTTATGCGGCATCTCACACTAGTTATCGATGATATAAATATCTCTGCAAGGGACCCTGCAATTTCCACCAAAATTTCCCATAAATTCCTGGGATAGACCAGATCGGGTCCTGGAGATTTATCTACCTTTATGTTTTCTAAGACCTCCAGCACTTTCTCATCTGCGATGTGGAATATTTTCATGTCTCATATCCTAACTTTGGCTTCACGGTCTCCTTTTAAGAATGCTCCTACATTCTGCAAACTGATCAAGCAATTTGTTGTCTACAATCACTTGTCTACGTTTAATATGTGATTCATTTTTAATTCTTCAATAGAACCTCAATGTCTTTATTCATCCATTGGTCTCTAATCTTACCAGCCTTACCTTTCACTGTCACAGGAACATGATAACTCAGAACTCATGTTATCACACTTTGTACGTTTCCCAATTATCAGATGTCCCTTTTACCTGCGAGCGGTCCACTCCAATCAGTTCTTGTCTCATGCCATTAAAATTTGCCTTACTCCAATTAAAAGCTTTAATTTTTATTATCTTTTTCCATAGCTATTTAAAAACAAGTAGAATTATGATCACTGGGCCCAAAGTCACTTCAGTCACTTCCCCTACTGTCACTTCAGTCACTTGCCCTGCCTTATTACCCAAGAGAAGATCAAGCTTTGGTCCTTCCCAAGTAGAAACATTTACATATTAATAAAGAAAGTTTTCTTCTGGGTATTTAACACATTCTTCACTCTTCAAACCTTTAATGCTGCGGTCGTCCCAGTCATTGTTTGGACAATTAAAATCGCAAACTATTAAAACCAGATCATTCCCATCTATGTCTGAGATCAATTCCCCAATTTCCCTCTGACTGTTGGGGGAAGGTCTGTATTACAATTCCATCAAAGGTGGAATACAATTCCTTTGTATTTCTAATTTCAATTCATATGTTTTCTCAAGACTGTCCTCCAGAGGGAACTTCTGTAGTTACCGCAGAAATATTTTCTTTACTCAAAAACAGCACTCCCCCTCCTCTATTGCTTCCCTTTCTCTGCTTCCTATAACATCTGAATCCCAGAATATTGAGCTGCCAGTCCTGTCCATCCCTCCGCTACGATGTCTGAAATCCCTGTTCTCAAACATGCCGTGGGGTCATCAGCCTTACCTGTGAGAGGTCTTGCAATGAAATAAAGGCAGTTTCATTCTTAACAGTTTCTTTATTCTCTGGCTTGCTCTTCTCTGTGTTTTCGTAATTGTCCTTTCCAGATCCGAACCCACCCTCATCTGTTGCCTCTGCTACTTTGGATCTCTCCACCTCTGTGCACCCACCCCCGCCCCAATAGTTTACAGTAGACCTACCAAAGCATCCCAGTAGGATGTAGGTCCCTTTCCAGCTCAGGTCATTCCGCTATCACGTGGCAATTAGTTCCTCTGCAACACCGCGCTACGGTGCATCACGCTGTACAAGATCACTAGAGAAAATTGCGATACCTGTTCAGTAGAAAGTTTGCGCTATCCAAACAGCGGCTACAATCCGTCAATCGCGTTATAGCCAGTCCGTGTTAACAAAATGGCCTGCAGCAGTGAAGCCCATCGTTTCTGAACCCATCGTTTCTGCCTCAGAAGAGATCCCAATTATGCAAGAATCCGAATCCCCTGAACTTTATACCAGCTCTGCAGCCTTTGGCGTCTCTCCTATCGCATTGTGCTCCTGCCCTCATTTGAGCCTGGCACTGGGAGTAAACCAGAGGTCACATACTTTTGAGTTTCTGTTCTTTTTTTAATCTTCTTATATTGACTCTGTAATGCCTCCACCATTTCCCTGACCAATGTGTGTGATAAATACTGGTTTCTCACTCTCCCCTCTCACAATGCGCTTCACACTTTTGGAGGCATCCTTAATCCTGACACCAACATAGAAGGTAGGAGCAGGAGGAGGCCATTCAGCCCTTTCAGCCTGCTCTCTGCCATTCATGGTGGCACAGTGGTTGGCACTGCTGCCTCACAGCACCAGAGACTCAGGTTCAATTCCCGCCTCGGACGACTGACTGTGTGGAGTTTGCACATTCTCCCTTTGTCTGTGTGGGTGTCCTCCGGTTTCCTCCCACAGTCCAAAAATGTTAGGTGAATTGGCCACGCTAAATTGCCCGTAGTGTTAGGTGAAGGGGTAAATGTAGGGGAATGGGTCTGGGTGGGTTGCTCTTCGGTGGGTCGGTGTGGACTTGTTGGGCCGAAGGGCCTGTTTCCACACTGTGAGTAATCTAATCATTCCCACCATGGCTGATCGTCCAACTGATCAGCCTAATCCTGCTTTCTCCCCATTACCTTTGACCCCATTCGCCCCAAGTGCTATATCTAACCGCCTCTTGAATACATTCAATGTTTTGGCACCAACTGCTTCCTGTGGTAATGAATTCCACAGGCTCACCTATGAAGAAATATCCTCTCACCTCCATCCGAAACAGTCTGCCCGTGAAGCCTCAGACTATCCTCGATTCACTCTCACTGCTGCAGAATCTTCTGACGGGGAGCCCCCGATAAGTATTATTCCTCAAATTTTTGTCGAACTCCAACTAACATAAGATTCATTCTTAGCGTCCAAGATCTGGCTACCTCTGTTTGAGAGAGGAATAGTCACAGGAGCCCTCTGAGCTAGCTTCTAACCTTTCCTGACAGTCACCCATCTATCTGACTGACCCTGCTCTGTCATCGATTCTCTCAATCCATGAGCCATCTAGCTCTGTTACTTTTGTCTGCCTCAATGTCATTAAACCTAAAAGAGCAGCACGCAGTAGCACCTTAACTGCCTTCCCTTCCCTAAAGGGGTGGCACGGTGGCTCAGTGGTTAGCACTGCTGCCTCACAGCGGCAAGGACCTGGTTCAATCCCAGCCTCGGGCGACTGTCTGTGAGGAGTTTGCACATTCTCCCCGTGTCTGCGTGGGTTTCCTCCGGGTGCTCCGGTTTCCTCCCACAGTCCAAAGATGTGCAGGTTTGGTGGATTAGCCACGCTAAATTGCCCATAGTGTTCAGGGATGTGCAGGCTAGGTGGGTTAGCCATGTGGAATGCAGGGTTACAGGGGAGTGCTCTTCAGATGGTCGATGCAGACCAGATGGGCTAAATGGCCCGATTTCACACTGCAGGGATTCCGAGATGGCAATATCAAGTGTGCAAGAAATTTAAAAAGAAGTAAAACGTAAAATAAAATCAACCACTTGGCTGAACAATCACATATATATAAAAAAGAGACTCCTCCTCATGACGACCAGGAGATAGTTTTCAATCTACTGAGAAAAGAAATCTCACTCCAGAACCATCCACTTGCCAGTCTCTGGAAACACAATGCCATTTCTAAGAAGAAATCTCTTCTACACGTATAATCTTAAGAGGATAAATACACCAAGCCATCCACGTGTAAACTGGAGAGCAGCAGATCTGCATTGTTTCTGTGGTTACACTCACTTACCAGGGATACCAGTAATGCCCAGCACCATGTCACACAGCTATTTCACCTTGGCAGTCAGTTCATGCATTACCTGACAAAATTCACCAGTATCTTCACAGAGCCAGAAAAACAAAATTAGAACAAAACCCAGAGGTGAAAGAACGTTTTCATTGTTGTCCTGTGGGAATCGCCACGGGGGCGTTCTGATCTCAACATTTCACAGGTTTCGCTTTTGATCATACAAACAGACCGCGACTGACACGCTCAGAGCTCAGAGTCATAGAGACAGCACGGAAACAGACCCTTCGGTCCAACCCGTCCATGCCGACCAGATATCTTAACCTAATTTTGTCCCGTTTGCCAGCACCCGGTCCATATCCCTCTAAACCCTTCCTATTCATATACCCATCCAGATGTCTGTTAACTGTTGTAATTGTACCAGCCTCCACCACTTCCTCTGGCAGCTCATTCCATACACGTACCATCTTCTGTATGAAAAGCTTGCCCTTAGATCCCTTTTAGATTTATTCCCTCTCACCCGAAACCTATGCCCTCTAGTTCTGGACTCCCCGACCCCAGGGAAAATACTTTGTCTATTTACCCTACCCATGCACCTCATAATTTTATAAACCTCTATAAGGTCAGCCCTCAGCCTCCGATTTTCCAGGGAAAACAGTCCCAGCCTGTTCAGTCTCTCCCTATTGCTCAAGTCCTCCAACTCTGGCAACATACTTGAATATTTCTTCTGAACTCTTTCAGGTTTCACAACATCCTTCTGACAGGAAGGAGACCAGAATTGCACGCAATATTCTAAAAGTGGCTGAACCAACGTCCTGCACAGCCAACTCCTGTAGTCAATACTCTGACCAATAAAGGAAAGCCTTCTTCACCATCCTATCTACCTGCAACTCCACTTCCAAGGAACTTGCAAGCTCACTTTGAGAGAATGTATCGTAAAGGAACGCACATCGTAGGGACAAGTGGAGGCCATTCAGCCCATTGGGTCTGTTACTCTATTCAATATGATCATGAATGATTTCTGGCTGGGTCCCCCTGTTCACACTTTCTCCCCATAATACTGCAGTTGGATTATTCACCAGAAAACAATGACTGGTTCTGATCACACTGAGTGATGAATGATGGTTGGAGATGTGGTCACCCAGCAAGAAGACCTTTCCTTCCAGCATCAGCAGCTCCATCTACAGGTCTCCCGTCCCATTCTGTGACGCCCACCCTCTGGTTTGGTGATGCATCCATTGAAATTCCATTTCGGGCTTTTGTTGCTCTTGGGTTTGACCGATGCACTCAAACAATGCGGGGTAGGTGGGGGTCAGTACAGTGGCGCAGTGGTTAGCACTGCTGCCTCACAGCACCAGGGTCCCAAGTTCAATTCCAGCTTCGGGCGACTGACTGTGTGGAGTTTACACATTCTCCCCGTGTCTGCGTGGGTTTTCTCTGGATGCTCCAGGTTCCTCCCACAATCCAAAGATGTGCAGGTTAGTTAGATTGGCCATGCTACCGCTGTCCAGGGAGCTGCAGGTGAGGTGGCTTTGCCAGGGTTAATGCTGGCTGGGGGATGGGATGTTTTTCACAGGGTGGTTACAGACATCCACAAAGTGGCCTCTGTCTATGCTGTAAGAATTTCATTTTTTAAAATGGTTCCTCGACTCAATAGAACATGGAATGTCAAAAGGCTCTTCATGGCATGCCAATTTGGAAAAAAAAGAATGATGGAGCGTGAGGGAGGAACATAGAACATAGAACATTCCAGCGCAGTACAGGCCCTTCGGCCCTTGACGTTGCACCGACCTGTGGAACCAATCTGAAGCTCATCTATCCATTTTCATTCATATGTTTATCCAATGACCATTTAAATGCCCCTAAGGTTGGCGATTCTACTACTGTTGCAGGCAGGGCATTCCACACCCCTACTATTCTCTGAGTAAAGAACCTACCTCTGACACCTGTCCTATATCTACCACCCCTCAATTTAAAACTACGTCCCCTCGTGCTAGCCATCACCATCCGAGGAATGTCCACCCTATCTAACCCTCTGATTATCTTATATGCCTCAATTAAGTTACCTCTCAACCTTCTGCTCTCTAACGAAAACAGCCTCAGTTCCCTCAGCCTTTTCTCATAAGACCTTCCCTCCAGACCAGGCAACATCCTGGTAAATCTCCTCTGAACCCTTTCCAAAGCTTCCACATCCTTCTTAAAATACGGTGACCAGAACTGCACGCCACACTCCAAGTGCGGCCAAACCAGAGTTTTGTACAGCTGCAACATGACCTCATGGCTCCGAAACTCAATCCCTCTCCCAATAAAAGCTAACACACTGTATGCCCTCTTCACAACCCTATCAACCTGGGTGGCAACTTTCAGGGATCTATGTACATGAACACCGAGATCCCTCTGCTCATTTACACTACCAACAATCTTACCATTAGCCCAGTACTCTGTATTCCTGTTACTCCTTCCAAAGTGAATCACTTCACACACCACTGCATTAAACTCTATTTTCCAACTCTCAGCCCAGCTCTGTCTCTTTCTAACCTGGAACATCCTTCAGCACTATCCACAACTCCACTGACCTTAGAGTCGACCCCAAATTTACTAACCCATCCTTCTACACCCTCATCCAGGTCATTTATAAAAATGAGAAACAGCAGCGGACCCAAAACAGATATTTGCGGTACACCACTAAACTGCAGGATGAACATTTTCCATCAACCACCATCCTCTGTCTTCTTTCAGCTAGCTAATTTCTGATCCAAACCGCTAAATCACCCTCAATCCCATGCCTCTGTATTTCGTGTAATAGCCTACCGTGGGGAACCTTATCAAACGCCTTACTGAAATCCATATACACCACATCAACTGCTTTACCCTCATCCACCTGTTTGGTCACCTTCTCAAAGAACTCAATGAGGTTTGCGAGGTATGACCTGCCCTTCACAAAACCGTGTTGATTATCCCTAATCAACTTATTCCTTTCCAGATGATTATAAATCCTATCTTTTATAACCTTTTACAATACTTTATTTACAACCGAAATAAGGCTCACTGGGCTATAATTACCAGGGTTGTCTCCACTCCCTTTCTTGAACAAGGGGACAACATTTGCTATCCTCCTGTCTCCTGGCCCAATTCCTGTAGACAATGATGACATAAAGACCAAAGCCAAAGACTTGGCAATCTCCTCCCTGGCTTCCCAGAGAATCCTCAGATAAATCCCATCCGGCCCAGGGGACTTACCTATTTTCACACTTTCCAGAATTGCTAACACCTCCTCCTTCTGAACCTCAATCCTGTCTAGTCTAGTAGCCTGTATCTCAGTGTTCTCCTCAACAACATTGTCTGTTTTCCAGTGTGAATAATGACAAAAAAAATATTCATTTAGCCCTTCTCCTATCTCCTCTGACTCCACCCACAATTTCCCACTACTGTCCTTGACTGGCCTTAATCTTACTCTAGTCCTCCTTTTATTCCGGATATACCCTAGAGAAAACTTTAGGGTCTTCCTTGATCCTACCTGCCAACGACTTCTCATGTCCCCTCCTGGCTCTTCTTCGCTCTCTCTTTAGCTCTTTCCTGGCTAACTTGTAACTCTGAAGCGCTCTAACTGAGCCTTCACGTCCCATCCTAACATAAGCTGCCTTCTTCCTCTTGAAAAGAGATTCAACTTCCTTAGTAAACTATGGCTCCCTTACTCGACCACTTCCTCCCTCCCTGACAGGTACATACTTACCAAGGACACGCAGTAGCTGTTCCTTCAATAAGCTCAATATTTCAATTGTGTCCATCCCCTGCGCTCTAACTGAGCCTTCACGTCCCATCCTAACATAAGCCGCCTTCTTCCTCTTGAAAAGGGATTCAACTTCCTTAGTAAACTATGGCTCCCTTACTCGACCACTTCCTCCCTCCCTGACAGGTACATACTTACCAAGGACACGCAGTAGCTGTTCCTTCAATAAGCTCAATATTTCAATTGTGTCCATCCCCTGCAGTTTCCTTCCCAATCCTATGCATCCTAAATCTTGTCTAATCGCATTACAATTGCCTTTCCCCAGCTATAACTCTTGCCCTGTGGTATATACCAATGCCTTTCCATTCGCTAAAGTAAACATAACTGAATTGTGGTCACTATCACTAAAGTGCTCACCTACCTCCAAATCTAACACTTGACCAGGTTCCTCACCCAGTACCAAACCTAATATGGTGTCGCCCCTTGTTGGCCTGTCTCCATACTGCATCAGGAAACCATCCTGCACACATTAGACAAAAACTGACACATTCAAAGTACTTGAACTATAGTATTTCCAGTCAATATTTGGAAAGTTAAAGTCCCCCATTACAACTACCCTGTCACTCTCGCTCCTATCGAGAATCATCTTTGCTATCCTGTCCTCTGCACCTCTGGAACTTTTCAGGGGCCTGTGGAAAACTCCCAACAGGGCGACCTCTCCTTTCCTGTTTCTAACCTCAGCCCATGCTACCTCAGCAGATGAGTGCTCCTCAAATGTCCTTTCTGCCACCGTAATACTGTGCTTGACTAACAATGACGCACCTCCCCTCTCTTTTACCATCTTATCTGTTCTTACTGAAACCTCTAAACCCCTGAACTATCTGTTCTTACTGAAACCTCTAAACCCCTGAACCTGCGACCACCCTTCCTGTCCCTGCTCTATCCCTGTCTCCAAAATGGCCACAACATCGAAGTCCCAGGTACCAACCCATGCTGCAAGTTCACCCACCTTATTCCAGATGTTTCTGGTCTCGAAGTACACACATTTCAAACCACCTTTCTGCCCGCCAGTACACTCTTATTTCTGACCTCATTACTCACAGTCTCCTGAACACTGGAACTACAATGTAGGTTTCCATCCTCCTGCTGAATTAGTTTAAACCCTCCTGAACGGCATTAGCAAATTCCCTCCCCCCACCCCCCACCCCACCCAGCCAGGATATTGGTACCTCTCTGCTTCGGGTCTGGATCA
>NC_057719.1:92440639-92457739 GCF_004010195.1 Chiloscyllium plagiosum | reverse complement strand
ATACTGAGCGAGTACTGCACTGTCTGAAGATCAATACTGTGCGAGTACTGCACTGTCAGCCGGTCAGTCCTGCGGGAGTGCCGCACTGTCAGAGGGTCAGTACTGTGTGTTGCTACACTGTCAGAGGGTCAGTACTGTGTGTTGGTACAGTGTCAGAGATTCAGTACTGAGGGAGTGCTGCTCTGTGAGAGGGTCAGCACTGAGGGAGTGCCGCACTGTCAGAGGGTCAGTACTGAGGGAGTGCCACACTGTCAGAGGGTCAGTACTGAGGGAATGGTGCACTGTTTGAGGGTCAGTACTGAGGAAATGCTGCACTGTTAGAGGGTCAGTATTGAGGGTGTGCTGCTACACTGTCAGATGGTCAGTACTGGGGTGGTGCTACACTGTCAGAGGGTCAGCACTGAGGGAGTACTGCTCTGTCAGAAGATCAATACTGTGGGAGTGCTGCACTGTCAGCCGGTCACTACTGAGGGAGTGCTGCACTGTGAGAGGGTCAGTACTGAGGGAGTGCTGCACTTCCAGTGGGTCAGTACTGGGGTGTTGTTACACTGTCAGAGGGTCAGTACTGAGGGGGTGCCGCACTGTCAGAGGGTCAGTACTGAAGGAATGCTGCACTGTTAGACGGTCAGTAATGAGAGAGTGCTACTCTGTGAGAGTGTCAGTACTGGGGTGTTGCTACACTGTCAGAGGATCAGTACTGAGGGAGTTCCGCACTGTCAGATGGTCAGTACGGAAGGAGTGCTGCACTCTCTGAGGGTCAGTACTGGAGTGTTGTTGCGCTGTCGGAGGGTCAGTACTGAGGGAGTGCTGCACTGTCTGAGGGTCAGTACGGAAGGAGTGTTGCACTCTCTGAGGGTCAGTACTGGAGTGTTGTTGCGCTGTCGGAGGGTCAGTACTGAGGGAGTGCTGCACTGTCTGAGGGTCAGTACTGGGGTGTTGTTACACTGTCAGAGGGTCAGTACTGGGGTGTTGCTGCATTGTCTGAGGGTCATGACTGAGGGAGTGCCGCACTGTCAGATGGTCAGTACGGAAGGAGTGCCGCACTGTCTGAGGGTCTGAACTGAGGGAATGCTGCACTGTCAGAGGGTCAGTACTGGAGTGTAGTTACAGTGTCTGAGGGTCAGTAGTGAGGGACAGCTGCACTGTCAGAGAATCAGTACTGAGGGAATGCTGCACTGTCAGAGGGTCAGTACTGGGGTGTTGTTACACTGTCAGAGGGTCAGTACTGAGGGAGTGCCGCACTGTCAGAAGGTCAGTACTGGGCTGTTTCTACACTATCAGAGGGTCAGTACTGCGGTAGTACTGCACTGTCAGAAGATCAGTAACGAGGCAGTGCTGCACTGTCAGAGGGTCAGTACTGAGGGAGTGCTGCACTGTCTGAGCGTCAATACTAGGGTGTTGCTACACTGTTAGAGGGTCAGTACTGGGGTGTTGTTACATTGTCAGAGGGTCAGTACTGAGGTGCTGCTGCACTGTCAGAGGGTCGGTACTGAGGTGTTGTTACATTGTCAGAGGGTCAGTACTGAGGGGGTGCTGCACTGTCAGAGGGTCAGTACTGAGGTGTTGTTACACAGTCAGAGGGTCAGTACTGGGGTGTTGCTACACTGTCAGAGGGTCAGTACTGGGGTGTTGTTACACTGTCTGAGGGTCAGTATTGAGGTGCTGCTGCACTGTCAGAGGGTCGGTACTGAGGGGGTGCTGCACTGTCAGAGGGTCAGTACTGAGGTGTTGTTACACAGTCAGAGGGTCAGTACTGAGGGGGTGCTGCACTGTCAGAGGGTCAGTACAGGGGTGTTGTTACATTGTCAGAGGGTCAGTACTGAGGGAGTGCTGCGCTGTCAGAGGGTCAGTACTGAGGGAGTGCCACACTGTCAGAGGGTCAGTACTGGGGTGTTGTTACACTGTCTGAGGGTCAGTATTGAGGTGCTGCTGCACTGTCAGAGGGTCGGTACTGAGGTGTTAGGGAGTGCTGCACTGTCAGAGTGTCAGTACTGAGGGAGTGCCACACTGTCAGAGGGTCAGTACTGGGGTGTTGTTACGCTGTCAGAGGGTCAGTACTGGGGTGTTGTTACACTGTCAGAGCGTCAGTACTGAGGGAGTGTCGCACTGTCAGAAGGTCATTACTGAGGGAGTGCTGCACTGTCAGAGTGTCAGTACTGAGGGAGTGCCGCACTGTCAGAGGGTCAGTACTGAGGGAGTGCTGCACTGTCAGAGGGTCAGTACTGAGGGAGTGCTGCACTGTGAGAGGGTCAGTACTGAGGGAGTACTGCTCTGTCAGAAGATCAATACTGTGGGAGTGCTGCACTGTCAGCCGGTCAGTACTGAGGGAGTGCTACACTGTCAGAGGGTCAGTACTGAGGGAGTGCTACACTGTCAGAGGGTCAGTACTGAGGGAGTACTGCTCTGTCAGAAGATCAATACTGTGGGACTGCTGCACTGTCAGCCGGTCAGTACTGCGGGAGTGCCGCACTGTGAGAGGGTCAGTACTGAGGGAGTGCTGCACTTCCAGTGGGTCAGTACTGGGGTGTTGTTACACTGTCAGAGGGTCAGTACTGAGGGGGTGCCGCACTGTCAGAGGATCAGTACTGAGGGAGTGCTGCACTGTGGGAGGGTCAGTACTGAGGGAGTGCTGCACTTCCAGTGGGTCAGTACTGGGGTGTTGTTACACTGTCAGAGGTCAGTACTGAGGGGGTGCCGCACTGTCGGAGGGTCAGTACTGAAGGAATGCTGCACTGTTAGACGGTCAGTAATGAGAGAGTGCTACTCTGTGAGAGTGTCAGTACTGGGGTGTTGCTACACTGTCAGAGGATCAGTACTGAGGGAGTTCCGCACTGTCAGATGGTCAGTACTGAGGGAGTGCCGCACTGTCTGAGGGTCAGTACTGGGGTGTTGTTGCACTGTCGGAGGGTCATGACTGAGGGAGTGCCGCACTGTCTGAGGGTCAGTACGGAAGGAGTGCTGCACTGTCTGAGGGTCAGTACTAAGGGAATGCTGCACATCAGAGGGTCAGTACTGGGGTGTTGTTACTCTGTCAGAGCGTCAGCAATGGGGTGTTGTTACACTGTCAGAGGGTCAGTACTGGGGTGTTGCTGCATTGTCTGAGGGTCATGACTGAGGGAGTGCCGCACTGTCAGAGGGTCAGTACGGATGGAGTGCCGCACTGTCTGAGGGTCTGAACTGAGGGAATGCTGCACTGTCAGAGGGTCAGTACTGGGGTGCTGCTACACTTTCAGAGTGTCATTACTGAGGGGGTGCTGCAGTGTCAGAGAGTCAGCACTGGGGTGTTGCTGCACTGTTAGAGGGTCAGTACTGGGGTGTTGTTACACTGTCAGAGTGTCATTACTGAGGGGGTGCTGCAGTGTCAGAGAGTCAGCACTCGGGTGTTGCTGCACTGTTAGAGGGTCAGTACTGGGGTGTTGTTACACTGTCAGAGGGTCAGTACTGGGGTGCTGCTACACTGTCAGAGTGTCATTACTGAGGGGGTGCTGCAGTGTCAGAGAGTCAGCACTGGGGTGTTGCTGCACTGTTAGAGGGTCAGTACTGGGGTGTTGTTACACTGTCAGAGGGTCAGTACTGAGGGAGTGCCGCACTGTCAGAAGGTCAGTACTGGGCTGTTTCTACACTATCAGAGGGTCAGTACTGCGGTAGTACTGCACTGTCAGAAGATCAGTAACGAGGCAGTGCTGCACTGTCAGAGGGTCAGTACTGAGGGAGTGCTGCACTGTCTGAGCGTCAATACTGGGGTGTTGCTACACTGTTAAAGGGTCAGTACTGAGGGAGTGCTGCACTCTCTGAGGGTCAGTACTGGAGTGTTGTTACGCTGTCAGAGGGTCAGTACTGGGGGAGTGCCGCACTGTCAGAGGGTCAGTACCAAGGGAGTGCTGCACTGTCAGAGGGTCAGTACTGGGGGAGTGCTGCACCGTCAGAGGATCAATCCTGAGGGAGTACTGCACTGGCAGCCAGTCAGTACTGCGGGAGTGCTGCACATTTAGAAGGTCAGTACTGGGGTGTTGCTACACTGTTATAGGGTCAGTACTGAGGGAGTGCTGCACTGCCTGAGGGTCAGTACTGAGGGAGTGCTGCACTGTCTGAGGGTCAGTACTGAGGGAATGCTGCACAGTCACAGGTTCAGTACTGGGGTGTTGTTACTCTGTCAGAGGATCAGTACTGGGGTGTTGTTACACTGTCAGAGGGTCAGTACTGAGGGAGTGCTGCACTGTCAGAGGGTCAGTACGGAAGGAGTGCCGCACTGTCAGAGGGTCTGAACTGAGGGAATGCTACACTGTCAGAGGGTCAGTACTGGGTGTCCTTCCAGTGTCTGAGGGTCAGTAGTGAGGGAGAGCTGCACTGTCTGAGGGTCAGTACTGAGGGAGAGCTGCACTGTCTGAGGGTCAGTACTGAGGTGCTGCTGCACTGTCAGAGGGTCGGTACTGAGGTGTTGTTACACAGTCAGATGGTCAGTACTGAGGGGGTGCTGCACTGTCAGAGGGTCAGTACTGAGGGAGTGCCGCACTGTCAGATGGTCAGTACTGAGGGAGTACTGCTCTGTCAGAGGATCAGTACTGCGGGAGTGCCACACTGTCAGAGGGTCAGTACTGGGGTGTTGTTACTCTGTCAGAGGGTCAGTACTGGGGTGTTGTTACACTGTCAGAGGGTCAGTACTGGTGTGTTGTTACGCTATCAGATGGTCAGTACTGCGGGAGTGCCGCACTGTCAGAGGGTCAGTACTGAGGGAGTGCCGCACTGTCAGAGGGTCAGTACTGAGGGAGTGCCGCACTGTCAGAGGTTCAGTACTGAGGGAGTGCCGCACTGTCAGAGGGTCAGTACTGGGGTGCTGCTACACTTTCAGAGGGTCAGTACTGGGGTGTTGTTACACTGTCAGAGGGTCAGTACTGAGGGAGTGCCGCACTGTCAGTAGGTCAGTGCAGGGCTGTTTCTAAACTATCAGAGGGTCAGTACTGCGGTAGAACTGCACTGTCAGAAGATCAGTCACGAGGCAGTGCTGCACTGTCAGAGGGTCAGTACTGAGGGAGTGCTGCACTGTCTGAGCGTCAATACTGGGGTGTTGTTACGCTGTCAGAGGGTCGGTACTGAGGGAGTGCCGCACTATCAGAGGGTCAGTACTGAGGGAGTGCCGCACTGTCAGAGGGTCAGTACCAAGGGAGTGCTGCACTGTCAGAGGGTCAGCACTGAGGGAGTGCTGCACTGTCAGAGGATCAATCCTGAGGGAGTACTGCACTGGCATCCAGTCAGTACTGCGGGAGTGCTGCACATTTAGAAGGTCAGTACTGGGGTGTTGCTACACTGTTATAGGGTCAGTACTGAGGGAGTGCTGCACTGTGAGAGGGTCAGTACTGAGGGAGTGTGTGGCACTGCCTGTGGGTCAGTACTGAGGGAGTGCTGCACAGTCACAGGTTCAGTACTGGGGTGTTGTTACTCTGTCAGAGGGTCAGTACTGGGGTGTTGTTACACTGTCTGAGGGTCATGACTGAGGGAGTGCTGCACTGTCAGAGGGTCAGTACGGAAAGAGTGCCGCACTGTCAGAGGGTCTGAACTGAGGGAATGCTACGCTGTCAGAGGGTCAGTACTGGAGTGTCGTTCCAGTGTCTGAGGGTCAGTAGTGAGGGAGAGCTGCACTGTCTGAGGGTCAGTACTGAGGTGCTGCTACATTGTCAGAGGGTCTGTACTGGGGTGTTGCTACATTGTCAGAGGTTCAGTACTGGGGTGCTGCTGCACTGTCAGAGGGTCGGTACTGAGGTGTTACACAGTCAGAGGGTCAGTACTGAGGGGGTGCTGCACTGTCAGAGGGTCAGTACTGGGGTGTTGTTACACTGTCAGAGGGTCAGTACTGGGGGAGTGCTGCACTGTCTGAGGGTCAGTACTGAGGGAGTGCTGCACTGTCTGAGGGTCAGTACTGAGGGAATGCTGCACAGTCACAGGTTCAGTACTGGGGTGTTGTTACTCTGTCAGAAGATCAGTACTGGGGTGTTGTTACACTGTCAGATTGTCAGTTTTGGAGTGTTGCTGCACTGTCTGAGGGTCATGACTGAGGGAGTGCTGCACTGTCAGAGGGTCAGTACTGGAGTGTAGTTCCAGTGTCTGAGGGTCAGTAGTGAGGGAGAGCTGCACTGTCTGAGGGTCAGTACTGAGGGAATGCTGCACAGTCACAGGTTCAGTACTGGGGTGTTGTTACTCTGTCAGAGGGTCAGTACTGGGGTGTTGCTGCACTGTCTGAGGGTCATGACTGAGGGAGTGCTGCACTGTCAGAGGGTCAGTACTGGAGTGTAGTTCCAGTGTCTGAGGGTCAGTAGTGAGGGAGAGCTGCACTGTCTGAGGGTCAGTACTGTGGTGCTGCTGCACTGTCAGAGGGTCGGTACTGAGAGAGTGCTGCACTGTCAGAGGGTCAGTACTGAGGGAGTGCTGCACTGTCAGATGGTCAGTACTGGTGTGTTGTTGCACTGTCAGAGGGTCAGTACTGAGGGAGTACTGCTCTGTCAGAGGATCAGTACTGCGGGAGTGCCGCACTGTCAGAGGGTCAGTACTGAGGGAGTGCCACACTGTCAGATGGTCAGTACTGAGGGAGTGCTGCACTGTCAGAGGGTCAGTACTGGGGTGTTGTTACACTGTCGGAGAGTCAGTTCTGACGGGGTGCCGCACTGTTGGAGGGTCAGTACTGAGGGAATGTTGCACTATCAGAGGGTCAGTACTGGGGTGTTAGAACATAGAACATAGAAGAATACAGCGCAGTACAGGCCCTTTGGCCCTCGATGTTGCGCCGATCCAAGCCCACCTAACCTATACTAACCCACTATCCTCCATATGCCTATCCAATGCCCGCTTAAATGCCCATAAAGAGAGAGAGTCCACCACTGCTACTGGCAGGGCATTCCATGAACTTACGACTCGCTGAGTGAAGAACCTACCCCTAACTTCAGTCCTATATCTAACCCCCCTTAATTTAAAGCTATGCCCCCTCGTAATAGCTGACTCCATACGTGGAAAAAGATTCTCACTGTCAACCCTATCTAAACCCCTAATCATCAAGTCACCCCTAAACCTTCTTTACACCATTGAAAACAACCCCAAGTGCCTCAGCCTTTCCTCATACGATCTTCCTACCATACCAGGCAACATCCTGGTAAACCTCCTCTGCACCCGTCCCAGTGCCTCCACATCCTTCCTATAATATGGCGACCAAAACTGCACACAATACTCCAGATGAGGCTGCACCAGAGTCTTATAAAACTGCAACATGACCTCAGGGTTCCGGAACTCAATTCCTCTACCAATAAAAGCCAGTACGCCATATGCCGCCTTCACCGCACTATTTACCTGGGTGGCAAATATCAAAGATCTGTGTACATGGAAACCAAGATCCCTCTGCTCATCCACACTACCAAGTATCCGACCATTAGCCCAGTACCCCATCTTTTTGTTACTCTTACCAAAGTGAATCACCTCACACTTACCTACATTGAACTCCATTTGCCACCTTTCTGCCCAAACATACTGTGGACAAACGATCACCATCAACTACTACCCTCTGTCTTCTTCCATCCAGCCAATTCCTAATCCAAACCTCCAACTTACCCTCAATGCCATACCTCCGTATTTTGTGAAGTAGCCTACTATGGGGAACCTTATCAAACGCCTTACTAAAATCCATATACACCACATCTACCGCTTTCCCCTCATCCACCTCCTTAGTCACCTTCTCAAAGAATTCAATAAGGTTTGTGAGGCACGACCTGCCCTTCACAAAACCATGCTGACTATCCTTCATCACATTATTCCTATCCAGATGTGCATAAATCCTATCCCTTACAATTCTCTCTAAGACTTTGCCCACAACAGAAGTGAGACTCACCGGCCTATAGTTACTAGGGTTATCCCTACTCCCCTTCTTGAACTGGGGTGTTGTTACACTGTCAGAGGGACAGTACTGGGGTGTTGCTACACTGTCAGAGGGTCAGTACTGAGGTGTTGTTACACTGTCAGAGGGACAGTACTGAGCTGTTGTTACACTGTCAGATGGTCAGTACTGGGGTGTTGTTTCACTGTCAGAGGGTCAGTACTGGGGTGTTGTTACACTGTCAGAGGGTCAATACTGAGGGAGTGCTGCACTGTCAGAGGGTCAGTACTGGGGTGTTGTTACACTGTCAGAGGGTCAGTACTGAGGGAGTGCTGCACTGTCAGAGGGTCAGTACCGGGGTGTTGTTACACTGTCGGAGCGTCAGTACTAAGGGAGTGCTGCACTGTGGGAGGGTCAGTACTGAGGGAGTACTGCACTGTCTGAGGGTCAGTACTGGGGTGTTGGTACACTGTCAGAGGGTCAGTACTGAGGGAGTGCCGCACTGTCAGAGGATCAATCCTGAGGGAGTGCTGCACTGTCAGCCAGTCAGTACTGCGGGAGTGCCGCAATTTTAGAGGGTCATTACTGAGGGAGTGTTACACTGTCAGAGGGTCAGTACTGAGGGAGTGCTGCACTGCCTGTGGGTCAGTACTGAGGGAGTGCTGCACTGTTAGACGGGCAGTACTGAGGGAGTGCTGCACTGTTAGAGGGTCAGTACTGGGGTGTTGCTACATTGTTAGAGGGTCAGTACTGAGGAAGTGCTGCATTGTCAGAGGGTCAGTACTGAGGGGGAGCGGCACTATGAGAGGGTCAGTACTGAGGGAGAGCGGCACTGTGAGAGGGTCAGTACTGAGGGAGTGCTGCACTGTCATAGGATCAGTACTGGGGTGTTGGTACACTGTCAGAGGGTCAGTACTGGGGTGTTGCTACACTGTCAGAGGGTCATTACTGGAGTGTTGCTACACTGTCAGAGGGTCTGTACTGGGGCGCTGCTGCACTGTCAGACGGTCAATATTATCGGAGTGCTGTGCTCTCAGAAGGTCAAAATAAAGGGAGTGCTGCTCTGCCAGAGCATCAGTACTGAGGAGTAAAGAACTGTCAGAGATTAACAAATGAGGGAGTACTGCGCTGTTGGTGGGTCAGTACTGAGGGTGTGCTGAAACTTTATTGCTGGAACAGCACAGCAGGTCAGGCAGCATCCAGGGAACAGGAGATTCGACGTTTCGGGTACAGGCCCTTCTTCAGGAATCCTGAAGAAGGGCCTGTGCCCGAAACGTCGAATCTCCTGTTCCCTGGATGCTGCCTGACCTGCTGTGCTGTTCCAGCAATAAAGTTTCAACTTTGATCTCCAGCATCTGCAGACCTCACTTTCTCCACTGAGGGTGTGCTGCACTGTCAGTGGGTCAGTACTGAGGGAGTGCTGCGCTGTTGGAGGGTCATTAGTAAGGGAGTGCTGCACTGTTGGAGGGTCAGTACTGAGGGAGTGCTGCGCTGTTGGAGGGTCAGTAGTGAGGGAGTGCTGCACTGTTGGAGGGTCAGAACTGAGGGAGTGCTACCCTGTTGGAGGGTCAGTACTGAGGGAGTGCTACCCTGTTGGAGGGTCAGTACTGAGGGAGTGCTGCACTATCAGAGGGTCAGTACTGAGGGAGTGCTGTGCTGTCAGAGGGTCAGTACTGAGGGAGTGCTGCAGTGGCTGTGGGTCAGTACTGAGGGAGTGCTGCACTGTCAGAGGGTCAGTACTGAGGGAGTGCTGCACTGTCAGAGGGTCAGTACTGAGTCAGTGCTGCACTCTCGGAGATCAGTATATATCGGTGCATTCTAATCATACGGCCTGTCTTCAATTCTGACACCTGCATAATGAGGTATTGACTCAATACTGACCTCTGAAAATAATGCACTCCCACAGTACTGACCTCCTGACAATGTGGCACTCCCTCAGTGCTGACCCCCTGACAATGTGGCACTCCCTCAGTGCTGACCCCCTGACAATGAGGCCCTTCCTCAGTGCTGACCCTCTGACAATAAGGCCCTCCCTCAGTGCTGACCCTCTGACAATGAGGCCCTCCCTCAGTGCTGACCCACTGACAATGAGGCCCTCCCTCAGTGCTGTCACTCTGACAATGAGGCCCTCCCTCAGTGCTGACCCACTGACAATGAGGCACTCCCTCAGTGCTGACCCACTGACAATGAGGCACTCCCTCAGTGCTGACACTCTGACAATGAGGCACTCCCTCAGTGCTGACCCACTGACAATGAGGCCCTCCCTCAGTGCTGACCCTCTGACAATGAGGCCCTCCCTCAGTGCTGACCCTCTGACAATGAGGCCCTCCCTCAGTGCTGACACTCTGACAATGAGGCACTCCCTCAGTGCTGACACTCTGACAATGAGGCACTCCCTCAGTGCTGACACTCTGACAATGAGGCACTCCCTCAGTGCTGACACTCTGACAATGAGGCACTCCCTCAGTGCTGACACTCTGACAATGAGGCACTCCCTCAGTGCTGACACTCTGACAATGAGGCACTCCCTCAGTGCTGACACTCTGACAATGAGGCACTCCCTCAGTGCTGACACTCTGACAATGAGGCACTCCCTCAGTGCTGACACTCTGACAATGAGGCACTCCCTCAGTGCTGACACTCTGACAATGAGGCACTCCCTCAGTGCTGACACTCTGACAATGAGGCACTCCCTCAGTGCTGACACTCTGACAATGAGGCACTCCCTCAGTGCTGACACTCTGACAATGAGGCACTCCCTCAGTGCTGACACTCTGACAATGAGGCACTCCCTCAGTGCTGACACTCTGACAATGAGGCACTCCCTCAGTGCTCCCTCAGTGCTGACCCCCTGACAATAAGGCCCTCCCTCAGTGCTGACCCACTGACAATGAGGCCCTCCCTCAGTGCTGACCCACTGACAATGCGGCCCTCCCTCAGTATTGACCCACTGACAATGAGGCACTCCCTCAGTGCTGACCCTCTGACAATGAGGCACTCCCTCAGTACTGACCCACTGACAATGAGGCCCTCCCTCAGTGCTGACCCTCTGACAATGAGGCACTCCCTCAGTGCTGACCCTCATAGGCAAAAGCGAGGACTGCAGATGCTGGAAATCAGTCTAGATTAGAGTGGTGCTGGAAAAGCACAGCAGGTCAGGCAGCATCCGAGGTGCAGGAAAATCGACGTTTCGGGCAAAAGCCCTTCATCAGGAATCAGCTATCCACCTTCATCATTCCCTCAGTACAGACCCTCTGACAGTGCAGCACTCCCTCAGGACTGACCTTCTGACAGTGCAGCACTCCCTCAGGACTGACCCTCGGACGGTGCTGCGCTCTCTCAATACTGTCCCTCTGACAGTGCAGCACTCCCTCAGTACTGACCCTCTGACAGTGCAGCACTCCCTCAATACTGTCCCTCTGACAGTGCAGCACTCCCTCAGTGCTGACCCTCTGACAATGAGGCCCTCCCTCCGTGCTGACCCACTGACAATGAGGCACTCCCTCAGTTCTGACCCTCTGACAATGAGGCCCTCCCTCAGTGCTGACCCACTGACAATGAGGCCCTCCCTCAGTGCTCACCCTCTGACAATGAGGCACTCCCTCAGTGCTGACCCTCTGACAATGAGGCACTCCCTCAGTGCTGACCCACTGACAATGAGGCCCTTCCTCAGTGCTGACCCACTGACAATGAGGCCCTCCCTCAGTGCTGACCCTCTGACAATGAGGCACTCCCTCAGTGCTGACCCACTGACAATGAGGCCCTCCCTCAGTGCTGACCGTCTGACAATGAGGCACACCCTCAGTGCTGACCCACTGACAATGAGGCCCTCCCTCAGTGCTGACCCTCTGACAATGAGGCACTCCCTCAGTGCTGACCGTCTGACAATGAGGCACTCCCTCAGTACTGACCCTCTGACAATGAGGCCCTCCCTCAGTACTGACCCACTGACAATGAGGCACTCCCTCAGTGCTGACCGTCTGACAATGAGGCACTTCCTCAGTGCTGACCCTCATAGGCAAAAGCGAGGACTGCAGATGCTGGAAATCAGTCTAGATTAGAGTGGTGCTGGAAAAGCACAGCAGGTCAGGCAGCATCCGAGGAGCAGGAAAATCGACGTTTCGGGCAAAAGCCCTTCATCAGGAATCAGCTATCCACCTTCATCATTCCTGATGAAGGGCTTTTACTCGAAACGTCGATTTTCCTGCTCCTCAGATGCTGCCTGACCTGCTGTGCTTTTCCAGCACCACTCTAACTATGACCCTTTCAGAGAGCTGCAGTACTTTGTTACAGCAAACTAAATGTGTGGCAACCTCTCAATTCTGACACAATTATATTGAGGTACTGATCCAGAACGGATCCTCTGGCAACGAGGGACTGCCTTAGAACTGACCCTTAAATAATTAGTCACATCCTCAGTATTTATCCTCTGACAAGGACTCACTCCCTTCTTCTAACCCTCTCACAGTGCTGTGCTACCTCAGCATTGTGCCTCTAATCTTCGGAGACTCCCTCAATTCTGACACCACGAGGATTAGGCATTGCCACAGCATTGATTGTGTGAAAATAGTGCACTCCCACAGTTCTGGGCAATACCTCTAATACCTCAGACTGACCCTCCAATTGTGAGGAACATACTCAAATCTGATAATATTAAGATGAGACATCTGCTCAGTATTGACCCTCTGACGAATAGGCACTGCCTCAGGACTGAACCTGTGACAATGAGACACTCCCTCAGGACTGACCCTCTGACAGTGCGGCACTCCCTCAGGACTGACGTTCTAACAGTGCAGCATTCCCTCAGTACAGACCCTCTGACAGTGCAGCACTCCCTCAGGACTGACCTTCTGACAGTGCAGCATTCCCTCAGGACTGACCTTCTGACAGTGCAGCATTCCCTCAGGACTGACCCTCTGACAGTGCAGCACTCCCTCAGTACTGACCCTCTGACAGCGCAGTACTCCCTCAGTTCTGACCCTCTGACAGTTTGGCACTCACTCAGGACTGAACCTCTGACAGTGTAGCACTCCCTCAGTACTGACCTTCTGACAGTGCAGCACTCCCTCAGTACTGACCCTCTGACAGTACGGCACTCCCTCAGGACTGACACTCTGACAGTGCGGCACTCCCTCAGTACTGACCCTCTGACAGTGCGGCACTCCCTCAGGACTGACACTCTGACAGTGCAGCACTCCCTCAGGACTGACCCTCTGACAGTGAGGCGCTCCCTCAGTACTGACCCTCTGACAGTGTGGCACTCCTCAGGACTGACCCTCTGACAGTGCGGCACTCCCTCAGTACTGACCCTCTGACAGTGCAGTACTCCCTCAGGACTGACCCTCTGACAGTGCAGCACTCCCTCAGGACTGACCCTCTGACTGTGCAGCAATCCCTCAGGACAGACCCTCTGACAGTGCGGCACTCCCTCAGGACTGACCCTCTGATGGTGCAGCATTCCCTCAGTAAGGGCCCTCTGATGGAGCTGCACTCTCTCAGGACAGACCCTCTGACAGTGCGGCACTCCCTCAAGACTGACCCTCTGACAGTGCGGCACTCCCTCACTACTGACCCTCTGACAGTGCAGCACTCCCTCAGTACTGACCGTCTGACAGTGTAACAACACCCCAGTCCTGATCCTCTGACAGTGCAGCACTCCCTCAGGACTGACCGTCTGACAGTGAGGCGCTCCCTCACTACTGATCCTCTGGCAGTGCAGCACTCCCTCAGTACTGACCCTCTGACCGTGCGGCACTCCCTCAGTACTGTCCCTCTGACAGTGCGGCACTCCCTCAGTGCTGACCCTCTGACAGTGCGGCACTCCCTCAGTGCTGACCCTCTGACAGTGCAGCAGTCCTTCAGTGCTGACTCTCTGACAGTGCAGGACTCCCTCAGTACTGACCCTCTGACAGTGTGGCACTCCCTCAGTACTGACCCTCTAACAGTGCAGCACTCCCTCAGTACTGACCCTCTGACAGTGCGGCACTCCCTCAGTACTGAATCTCTGTCAGTGCGGCACTCCCTCAGTGCTGACCCTCTGACAGTGCGGCACTCCCTCAGTGCTGACCCTCTGACAGTGCAGCACTCCCTCAGTGCTGACCCTCTTACAGCGCTTTACTCCCTCAGTGTTGATCCTCTGACACAGCGGCACTCCCTCAGTGCTGACCCTCTGACAGTGCCGCACTCCCTCAGTACTGACCCTCTGACAGTGCCGCACTCCCGCGGTACTGACCCTCTGACAGTGTGGCACTCCCTCAGTACTGACCCTCTTACAGCGCTTTACTCCCTCAGTGTTGATCCTCTGACACAGCGGCACTCCCTCAGTGCTGACCCTCTGACAGTGCCGCACTCCCTCAGTACTGACCATCTGACAGTGCCGCACTCCCGCGGTACTGACCCTCTGACAGTGTGGCACTCCCTCAGTACTGACCCTCTGACAGTGCGGCACTCCCTCAGTACTGACCCTCTGACAGTGCGGCACTCCGTCAGTCCTGAACTGGGATTATCAGGTTAGATTTTGCACTCAAGGATTTTGCATGGAACTGAACCCCGTAATCTTCGGTTACAGATGCCAGACCCGAGAGTGCTAAATGCCAGCCGTTCCTGATCTGAGAGGGGTTTGGTGATTGCAGCTTGGTCAATCTCCAGTCCCTGTGATTGGTGAAGCCCTTAGCCAGAGCACTGTTATGAGTGTCCTGACCATGTACCTTTTGACCATGGGCAGGGCTATGAGTGCAGAACCATGCTTATCTCCACGTTGTTAACATATTGTTGTCACCTCCAGCCTGAGTCTGATGCCAGTACCACCTTCGAGGAGAAAGTGAGGGCTGCAGATGCTGGAGATCAGAGCTGAAAATGTGTTGCTGGAAAAGCGCAGCAGGTCAGGCAGCATCCAAGGAGCAGGAGAATCGAGGTTTCGGGCCCTTCCTCAGGAATGAGGAAAGTGTGTCCAGCAGGCTAAGATAAAAGGTAGGGAGGAGGGACTTGCCAATTCGGGAGCCCCACATCAGAAGCAAAAATTACCAAAAAACAAGGCGTTTCTGAAAATTCAGAGCATTTGTTTATTTTTTAAAGCTTAATCTCTAAGATAAGATCTTTTTAATCCAGCATTCTCTCGTTTCCAACTGTTTTCTGTATACAATTCAGAGTAAAGGAATACATCATAATTACATTGGTAAACAAACAAGAAGCAAACTTCAGTCGCATCAAGTGCAAAATATCACTCCGTTTCAATCTAATGTCTGTTTGTCGGCGATGAGGAGCCTCCTACTGGCTAGGCAGAGAGATCGGGCTCCATTTGCCCCCAAGTCAATTACTGAAAGACACAATTTGAATGCCTTCCGTTGCCAAGACGTCAGGAGATTTTCATATGTATTGTCAAATTCTTCGCATTGCACAAAGGGTCAAGGGTCAATTTGCTTCTCTCTTGGAGGGCCGACCCTTCCCTGTTGTCTTAATGCACAGCAAATGGAATGGGGAAAGGCCAAGGAGGACAGACACCTGGGATGACGCGAAACCAAATTGAAGAAAGCGTCAGAGACAACCAGCAGTCGAGCGGAATGGCATGCGGAGCGCAAGGAACTCTGCTCCATCTTTTCAGCCATGTTGGTTCGGACAGCCCTAGTGATGCTGACAAAAGTAAGTGGTTTTATCACGAACATACTGAGAATTACCTCGACCAGGCCATTCACAGGCATCCCATCAACACAAAGGGGATATGACCTTGGGGCTGAAACTGTATCCCAAATCCAGCTGGGACACCAGCTTCCTGTGGAGTGCTCTGAGTTCCAGTTCATTTTCACGGTGAAACTGATTCCTTAACAATTTCAAATCGGCGCAATTTTAATAGTTTTGAAAAGGCTCAGCAGATTCAGGCCAGACAGCGAGAGTCACTTTTAATTAGTGTTAAAATAAATTTCTGTGCTGACATAGCCAATAATATCCCTGCCCGAATGCCAGAGTAAGAACTGACACTGCAGATTAGAACAAATCCAGGCTGTCTCTAAGTGAGCCACTGCCTGATTTCCAATGATGCGCAGTTGGGTAGGTCCAATAGATTTCTTGGCTGTAATTCATCAAGATTGTCAAAATCCCACTTGCAGTCAAAAATACCCCGATTCCTCCAGATGGAGTAATGCAGCCATTATCCTTTGATAATGGGAATGGGGCATCAGTATTGTTCCTCCCTAACTGCCCCTGAACTGAGCAGCTTGCTTCCCCATTTCAGAGGGCAGTTAAGAGAGAGGTCTGGAGTCACATGGAGGCCAGGCTCGGTAAGGAAATTTCCTTTAGCAAACCACGCGGGATTATATGAGAATCAATAATAGCTTTGCAATAGAGTCATAGAGATGTTACAGCAGGAAAACAGAGCCTTCAGTCCAACCCATCCATGCCGACCAGATATCCCAACCCAATCTAGTCCCACCTGCCAGCACCCGGCCCATATCCCTCTTAACCCTTCCTATTCATATACCCATCCAAATGCCTCTTAAATGTTGCAATTGTACCAGCCTCCACCACGTCCTCTGGCAGCTCATTCCATACACGTACCACCCTCTGAAAAAGTTGCTCCTTAAGTCTCTTTTATATCTTTCCCCTCTCACCCTAAACCTATGCCCTCTAGTTCTGGACTCCCCAACCTCAGGGAAAAGAGTTTGTCTATTTATCCTATCCGTGCCACTCATAATTTTGTAAACCTCTATAAGGTCACCTCTCAGCCTCTGACGCTCCATGGAAAACAGCCCCAGCCTGTTCAGCCTCTCCCTGTAGCTCAAATCCTCCTACCCTGGCAACATCCTTGTAAATCTTTTCTGAGCCCTTTCAAGTTTCACAGCATCCTTCCAATTGCACACAATATTCCAACAGTGGCCTAACCAATGTCCCGTACCGCTGCAACATGACCTCCCAACTCCTGTACTCAATACTCTGACCAATAAAGGAAAACATACCAAACACCTTCTTCACTATCCTATCTACCTGCGACTCCACTTTCAAGGAGCTATGAACCTGCACTCCAAGGTCTCTTTGTTCAGCAACACTCCCTTAGGAGCTTACCATTAAGTGTATAACTCCTGCCAAGATTTGCTTTCCCAAAATGCAGCACCTCGCATTTATCTGAATTAAACTCCATCTGCCACTTCTCAGCCCATTGGCCCATCTGGTCCAGATCCTGTTGTAATCTGAGGTAACCCTCTTCGCTGGCCATTACACTGACAAGTTTGGTGTCATCTGCAAACTTACTAACTGTA
>NC_057719.1:92439190-92440134 GCF_004010195.1 Chiloscyllium plagiosum | reverse complement strand
CCACAGTAAATACTGATGCAAAATATTCATGTAGTATCTCCCCCATTTTCTGTGGCTCCACACAAAGGCCGCCTTGCTGATCTTTGAGGGGCCCTATTCTCTCCCTAGTTACCCTTTTGTCCTTAACGTATTTGTACAAACTCTTTGGATTCTCCTTAATTCTATTTGCCGACGCTATCTCATGTCCTCTTTTTGCCCTCCTGATTTCCCTCTTAAGTATATTCCTACTTCCTTTATACTCTTCTGCCACCTTCTCTAGTAGTACATCCACATACTGAATCAGAAAATTGTCTTGTACACACTTAACAAATTCCTCTCCATCTAAACCTTTAACACTATGGCAGTCCCAGTCGATGTTTGGAAACTTAAAATCCCCCAACTATAACCATCCTATTATTCTTACAGATAGCTGAGATCTCCTTACAAGTTTGTTTCTCAATTTCCCTCTGACTATTTGGGGGTCTATAATACAATCCCAATAACAATGACTGAGACTAGATTTCAATTCCAGATTCAATTCCAGTTTACTCAATGTGGATTCCTCCAGCATGCGCTGAAGCCTTGGGCTGACTAGTCCAGCAACATTACCACCACACCACCATCTCCCCAAATGCAAAGAGACTTGTCAATACCATCAAGGAAGCTGGTTAAGGGTGCCTTCTCAACTCTTCTGCTGCCACTGAGCATCTACCTAGAGTAGCATGTTGGAACAAGCACCAGTGTGTGCGTGTGTCTATGTGTGAGATGTGTGTCTGTGTCTGGGTGTGTGTGTCTGTGCGTGTATGTGTCTGAGTATGTGTGAGATGAGCGTCTGTGTGAGGTGTGTGTGTCTGTGAGGTGTGTGTGTCTGTGAGTGTGTAGGTGAGGTGTGCGTGTCTGTGAGTGTGTCTGTGAGGTGTGCGTGTCTGTGAGGGTGTGTGTGTCTGTGAGATGTGTGTGTCTGT
>NC_057719.1:92433798-92435638 GCF_004010195.1 Chiloscyllium plagiosum | reverse complement strand
TCCCTACCCTTTATCTTAGCCCACTTGGCACACCCTCCTCATTCCTGAAGAAGGGCTAATGCCCGAAACGTCGATTCTCCTGCTCCTTGGATGCTGCCTGACCTGCTGCGCTTTTCCAGCAACACATTTTTCAGCTCTGATCTCCAGCATCTACAGTCCTCACTTTATCCTGCTGGGGTCTACCTCAAGCTTCCCTGGGGAGGGGAAGGGGAGCCTTTTCCTGTCCTGTGGTAGCCCTAATCCATAGAGAGTCCCCCCGCCACCCAGTAGCTCACCCAGTACCAATGGCCTCCTCCAGTGTCACTGCTGGAGGGCCCCGGGTTACTGCCTGATCATTACCGGCATCCTCATCCAACCCCTCCCCCCCCCCACCACACAAACCCCTAAGACCACAAGTCATTCAGCGCATCAAGTCTGCTTCCCTATTCAGAAGCTTTCAACCCCATTTTCCCGTAACCTTTGATCCCCTTGGATCTTATCTATCTCTGTTTCAAAGATACTCAATGACCTGGCCTCCTCGGCCCTCTATGGCAATGAGTTCCACAGAGTCCTCTCTCTCTGGCTGAAGACGCTTCTCCTCAGCTTCGTTCTAAAGGGGTGAAGGCTGTACCGTCGGATCCTCGTCTCTCCTGCCAATGGAAATATCTTAGAGACAGAAAGACTGCAGATGCTGGAAACATCTTCCCAACACCCCACTCTATCCAGGTCGTCAGTATCCTGAAAGTTTCAATCCAATCCACTCCACCGTGTATAGTCCCAGGGTCCTCACACATTCCTCATATGTTAAGCCTTTCATTCTCGTGAACCTCCTCTGGACCCACTCCAGGGTCAATACATCCTTCCTGAGGAATGGCGCCCAAAATTGCTGTCAATACTCAAGATGTGTTCTGGGCCAGAGCTGACAGATCCTGAGAAGTATATCCCTGCTTTTATATTCTAGTCCTCTTGAGATGAATGACAACATTGTATTTGCCTTCCTAACTACCAACTCAACCTACAAACTCACCTGAACAGAAACCTGGACTAGGACTCCCAAGTCCCTTTGTAATTCAGATTTCTGAATTTTTCTCCCCAGTTAGGAAAAAAGTCCATGCCTCGATTGTTCCTACAAAAGTGAATGACCTCAAACCTTGCCTTTGCATTTCATCTGCCACTTCTCTGCCCCCGCACTGCTAACCTGTCCAAATCCCCCTGCAGCCTCATCACCTCCTCAATGATACCTGCCCCACTACCTATCTTTGCTTCATTTGCAAACTTAGCCAGAATGCCCTCAGTTCCTTCTTCTTGATATTTAATGCATCAAGTGAAAAGTTGTGGTCCCAACACTGAGCCTTGCGGAACATCATTTGTCACCGGCTGCCATCCTGAGAAGGACTCTTTCATACCCACTCTCGGCTTTCTGCCAGACAGCCGGGCTTCTATCCATGCCAGCACAATGTCTCTAACACCATGGGCTCTTATCTTACTCAGCAGCCTCCTATGGAGCACCTTATCAAAAGCCTTCCGGAAGTCTAGAAAGATAACACCCATTGGCTCTCCTTGGCCTAAACTGCTCGTTAACCTTGATCTAACCTTCCTCAAACAATTCTAGCAGATTTGTCAGGCATGACTTCCCATCGATGAAACCATGCTGACTTCATCTATTTTATCCTTCACAATGGACTCCAAAACCCTACCAACCTGTACCCTCTAGCTCTAACCCATTGCAACACTCTCTGTCTGGAATGGTCCCTCTATTCTGCAAGGAGGTGGTGATGGTGGGGTCGGTGGAGTAGATGGTGGTGGTGGGGTAGTAGGGGGTGGGATCATGGTGTTGGTGATGGAGGTCGTGATGGTGGGA
>NC_057719.1:92405313-92433369 GCF_004010195.1 Chiloscyllium plagiosum | reverse complement strand
TGGGACGATGGTGTTGGTGATGGAGGTGGGGGGAGATGGTGCTCTGGTAGGGGTGGGAGAGGACGGTGATGGGGGTGGGAGAAACTCAGTGATGGTGGGGGTATGGACAGACAGTGTTGGTGATGTTGAGGTTGATGTGGTGACGATGGGGCAGGTGGTGGCAGTGGTCTGGGGGAGTGCTCTCATCATCCCTGCAGCTTCAGCAGAGGCTTCCTCGCTGGGGAAAATGCCCTCGGCCTGTTTCTTAATTCCACCTCTCCTCCCCTCACCACCCACTCTCAACAAGGTCTTCTCTCACAGGGCTGCCATTCCCCATTGCCACTCTGCTATCCCACTGGCGATGGCTGGGTAGACTCCTGGTGCCTGTGTATGGGCCAGGAGTGACATTCACTCTGGGACATATAGATAGATGGCCCCACAGTGCTCCTCCATCAACTATGTCCTGTCCACCTGAGGTATTTCCAATGGGCAGCGTCCTCACTTAGAAACTGCCTGAACAGTCCTTGCTCCGAACCCGTTCCTCCCCCTACCTAGCAACCAGCATCAACTGCATGCCCTGTTGTTGGGGAGCCTCAGGAAAGGGCCGAAGTCTGGGCTCTGATGGGCTAAATGGTGCATGATCGATGTCAATGAGGGATAAGCTGATAACGGACACAGAGGAAAAAAATTGTAGAGTCCCTAAGGTGTGGAAGCAGGCTATTCGGCCCATCTAGGCCACACTGACCTTCCAAAGAGTATCCCCGCCGAGACCTACCCACCTCCCACCTTGTAATCCTGCATGTCCCGTTGCCAATCCACCTAACTTGAACATCTTTGGATGACAAATTGAGTTTTCAGATCAGATGTGGTCTGATTGAACAGTGAAACAAACTTAACTGCCTGCTGTTTGTTACCCCAATAGCGCACCATCTTTATAAACAGAGTCAAAACAGAAAGTGCTGGAGACACTCAGCAGGTCTGGCAGCGTCCACGGACAGAGAAACAGGGCTGACATTTGGAGGTCAATATGACCCTTCTTTGGAATAGATGATCAAAACGTTTGATACCAAAGTCAGGAGGGTGAGACAGGGAGGAAGAACAAAAGGGGAAGTCTGGAAAATGGCAGAGGGAGCAGGAGAATTCAATTAACAAGGACGTCATGGAAATAAAACTGGAATGGAGTCGTTGAAGAGACAAAAGCGTGTGCCCAGAGCAAGTGGGAATGATAGAATGACAAACTGCGTTCCTGATGAAGAGCTTTTGCCCGAAGCGTTGATTTTCCTGCTCCTCGGAATGCTGCCTGACCTGCTGTGCTTTTCCAGCGCCCTAATCTTGACTCTAATCTCCAGCATCTGCAGTGCCCACTTCTGCCCAGAACGACAAACGGCTCAGTCCGAAAACATTGTCAAGATTTAACCGGCACGTGGCAAAGAGGAAAAGAATCGAAATGGAGGACAGAGTGCCTGGGCGGTAATGGTTGAAAACTCAGTGCTGACGGGAGTTGTAGAAGTGCCCTTAACCCCTCCTCTCTGCAGATGCTGCTTTTCACTCATTGGGACATACTCTGTCAGGGATCTGATGATCCTAAGATTTCTGCCAGTGTCAGGTTTGCAGACAACGCTGTACCACTCCAGGCAGATTCTGAGCTGTGGGGAGGTGGGTTTTCCAGCCTTGGGTGACTGCCTGTGTGGGGTTTGCACATTCTCCCCGTGTCTGCGTGGGTTTCCTCCCACAGTCCAAAGGTGTGCAGATTGGGTGAGATGACCACACTAAATTGCCCATGTTAGGTGCATTGGTCAGGGGGTGGGTCGGTCTTTGGAGGGTCAATGTGAGCTTGTTGGGCCAAAGGGCCTATATCCACACTGTAGGGAATCTAACTGAATCCACCGGTCACACAATTTCTCAGAGGATACTGGAACGGGCAGCAGTGGAGCTTTCGGAGCGCTGTTCCTTCATCAGGTAGCTAGCAGGACAGGATCATAGGACACAGACGTTTTAGCAAAAGATCATAGTGTAATACAACTTTTGGGATATATTGAACAAACCCTAGATTGCCGTTAAGTCTTTCATCTTTTAGAATGAGTTGCAGGTTTCAGCTCATTAATATGTAAATCCCAGAACTTCCTTCATCCCAAGATAGCTTAAGGTTTTATAAAAAAGGTGACATTTTAGCTCAGGCAACGCATTGAAAGTGTGAGGTTAGAGTCTGTACGTATTCCAATCTTGAGCCAGATTAGTTCTATTTCCAAAGTAAGAATTTATAAAATGTCATTTGGATTATAAAAAATATTGACTGCCTACAGATAGTGTGCTTTTTGAACAAAATATAATATATCTGCAAATACAATTCTGCAAATGCAAATTCACCCGCTAGACTTATATGTGTGTGTGTGTGTGTGTGCATGTGAGGGAGAGAGAGAATGAGAGAGAGAGATAGTGTGTGAGAGAGAGTGTGTGTGCGTGAGTGTGATGGAGTATATGTTCACCCCATAGACTTATATGTGTGTGAGGGAGAGAGAGATAGTGTGTGAGAGAGAGTGTGTGTGCGTGAGTGTGATGGAGTATATGCCTGTGAGTGTGTGTATGACAGCATCTGCGTGTGTGCGTCTGAGAGAGTATGTAGTGCAATGGGGGTCACCTGTAATGTGACATGAACCCAAGGTCCTGGTTGAGGCCCTCCGAACACTGCTCGGCCACTCTGCGCTGTCACGTATCCTAAACTCCGCCTTGGATGACGGTCACGCGAAGATCTGAGGTCAAGTGACCCTGACCGCTGAAGTGTTCCGCGGGAAACTTGAAAGAAATCCTGGGATTCACATATTAATGAATCCAAACCTGCAACCCATTCTGAAAGATGAAAGACAAATCCCGGTTTGTTCAATATACCCGCATCGGTTGTTTTACATTATGGTTCTTTTGAAATAAATTCTGTGTCCTATGACCCCGCTCCACTAGCTACCTCGCGAAGGAGCAGCGCTCTGAAAGCTAGTGCTTCCAAATAAACCTGTTGGACTATAACCTGGTGTTGGGTGACTTTTGACTTCCAGAAAGTGAGGACTGCAGATGCTGGAGATCAGAGCTGAAAAATGTGTTGCTGGAAAAACGCAGCAGGTCAGGCAGCATCCAGGGAGCAGGAGAAGAAGGGCTCATGCCCGAAACGTCGATTTTCCCGCTCCTTGGATGCTGCCTGACCTGCTGCGCTTTTTCCAGCAACACATTTTTCAGCTCTGACTTTTAACTTTGTCCACCCCAGTCCAACCCCGGCATCTCTAGGAATGGTCAGGGCCCGGAGAGGAGGGAGGGGAGACAGATGGAATCTGGGAGCTGGGTAGCATGGAGATGGAGGTGGAGGGGGGGGGGAAGGATGGGCCTGGGGGAAGCACAGCTCTCCTCAACTGATATGGTAATTGAGCCCAGTCTGTTGGCATCACTCTGTATCTCAAACCATGGGATTGCCCCCCTGGCAGAATAAAACTGGGAAGGAACACTTTCTGTCCATTCTAATATGTTTTTGCCCCCTTCCAGTTGCCCCCTCCCTTCATCTGTCCACAGACCCCCTCCAGCCCTGAGTTGCATACATCAATGCTACTGTAAGGTATTAGCACCCTGATCTTTTATTTTTTTTTAATTTAACCTATTTTTCAAATCAAACTGTTCAGAGATGTTGTTATTACACACCTCCAGGGCAGGTCGGAATTGAATTTTGGGCCTCCCAGTCAAGAGGTAAGGGCACTGAACCACAAGAGGGCCCATATACTGTAGTGTGTACATTTTTTTATTAACTTATTTTTCGAGTCTACCTGCTCAGAGCTGTGATTACGCACCACTGCTGGCATGTGGGACTTACGTAGAACAGTACAGCATAGTGCAGGCCCTTCAGCCCCTGACATTGCACCGGCCACTCGAACCCAGGTCTCTGGGTCCAGAGGTAGGGACACTACCACTGCAACACAAGAGGACCCCCCCCCCCACCCCAATGTTCTTTTCTAATCAACCTATTAAGAGATGTTATGACTCGGGCAGGTGGGATTTGAACCTGGGTCTCTCAGGAGCATGGACACTACCACTGCACTTCAAGAGAGCCCGCTAGGTCTGCATTTTTTAAAAATCCGGGTCCCTCGGTTCAGCAGGAGGGACAATACCACTCCACCGGAAGAGGCCATTGCTGACCTTTTACTCCCGAGTACTTTAATGCAGAGTTTGAGTCAGTGAGGGACTCTCCTTCTTAATCTCTCCCCTCAGCTGAGGCACGCCGACTCTCAGTTTAAACCACAACCCCTCTGTCCAACGAGAGAGTGAGACTACAGGCTGGTGAGCCGATGGTTATTTTACCTCGAGGTAAGCCCAACAGACCAGGATACCCTCACCAGCATCCTTGTTGTTCAAGAAGTCGTCTTAGCCAAACTTGTGAAAAAGATAGCCCAATGTTATTTTACGTACAGTGAAGGCATTAAATAAAGGCCTCGCCCTGACTCACTCCTGTGCATGCATTTGCACTTTGACATGTTAATCAGTTCCTCATCAGTCCTGAAGATGTGCAGGCAAGGTGGGTTAGCCAGGTTAGCAGGGTTAGCAGGTGGGGGGTCTTCAGAGGGTCGGTGTGGACTAGATGGACCAATTGGCCTGCTCCCACACTTGTAAGGATTCCAAGATTCGCAAACAGCTTGTTCCCTTCCAATGATTTTCACTCGCGGTCACTTCAGTGAGTGCTGGGAGTCGGAGCAAAAAGCAGACTCAGCATCGAGAGGGGAGGCACGGGTCAGCTGCTGTGTAGGAAACATGCTACCCGCTCGCCCTCTCCGGAGAACGGACCGCAGTCGGCATTTTCCCAAATCGGGGAATTGCTCAGAGAGGGAACTGGGCTCCCGCTGTCCCCTGGGGGGGCCATCCATTAGCCAGCCCAGTGGACAGAGGAGACGTTGACCCCAGAGAGGGGCTGTGGCGGGGTGGAAGAGCCCGAGATCAAAAATCAAATGCATTCGGCCTAAACTGCTGCTTTTTAACCTAAACCAGGGTGCGTTTGGCTTTTTACAAAGCTGGCTGAAGGATTACAGGACAGCAGAAGCGTGACTAGCTCTTGCTAACAGCCCACCAGGCAGCGTCACGGGTTTGATGAGTCTTTGAGGGTCATGTACTTATAGACAGTCTCGCGGAAACGCCGATCCCTGCTCAGCTTCCTGGCCGTCTCCTTTAGCTCCTCCATGTCCTCTTCCCCGTCACCTGAGGGGACGTTCAAAGAATGGGGATTGGTCACTGAAACAGAGGGGGACACGCAGGGTGTGAGAGTCATCTCGGAGCAGCCCAACAGTCCCGAGCAGGGGCTCCATGGCTTTTATTAACAACAACAATCGCTTGCGTCTCGCTAGCCGCCTATTGAGCGCAGCCACAGACGACTGCTGGTCTTCGGGGAAGCTCACAACCAGCTTCCTCCCACCCTCTATCATCTCCTGGCAAATCCTCCCTCAACTTCTTAAGCCACCTGCCTGTCAAAACCCTTCCATGATCTGAGACGCCCTCAAGGAGGTCAACCCGGCTCCCTCCCCTTCCCTCAAGAGGGCAGGCCCAGCACTGGCTACCACCCCTCCTGAGATGCTACACAAGAGCATCTCAAAGGAGAGGCACAGGGCCAAGGGTGGCTCAGTGGTTAGCACTGCTGCCTCACAGTGCCAGGGACCCGGGTTCGATTCCAGCCTCGGGCCACTGACTGTGTGGAGTTTGCACATTCTCCCCGTGTCTGCGTGGGTTTCCTCCAGGTGCTCCGGTTTCCTCCCACAGTCCAAAAGATGTGCAAGTTAGGGTGAATTGGCCATGCTAAATTACCTGTAGTGCTCAGGGATGTGTAGGAGAGGTGCATTAGTCTGGGGTAAATGTAGGGGAATGGTCTGGGTGGGTTACTCTCCAGAGGGTCGTGTGGACTTTTTGGGCTGAAGGTCCTGTTTCCACACTCATAGAATCCCTACAGAGTTAGGAGCTTTTTCAAGACCATCTCAAGTCAGGTGAAGGAGGTCTGGCGATGCAGTGAGTAGTGTCCCCACCCCACGGGTCAGGATCTGGGGGGCCATGGATAGGGCATTTGGAGCCCAGTCAACCAGGTCACTAGGAGGCCTGGGACACTTTGCATTCTGCTTGACGGTGAGTGAGATAGCAACCGGGGTCAGCTGACCCTTTTGGAAGGCAATGATACATTACAGCAGTGTTGTTGGGGGGCACGGTGGCACAGTGGTTGGGGGCGGCACGGTGGCCCAGTGGTTAGCACTGCTGCCTCACAGCGCCAGATACCCGGGTTCAATTCCCGCCTCAGGCGACTGACTGTGTGGAGTTTGCACGTTCTCCCCGTGTCTGCGTGGGTTTCCTCCGGGTGCGCCATGCTAAATTGCCCGTAGTGTTAGGTAAGGGGTAAATGTAGGGGTCTGGGTGGGTTGCTCTTTGGAAAGTCGGAGTGGGCTTGTTGGGCCGAAGGGCCTGTTTCCACACTGTAAGTAATCTAATCTAAGTCAAATGACAGTAAGCAAAGTGACTTTATTCAAGAAGAGGAAGACTTCATAGCAAGAATGTTCACTGAACCTAACTGACAATATGTACAGCAGTGTTGTGTGAGCCAGTCCAATGGAGACCCATAGCCTAACCCTTGGAGATGACGGGTCAGGGTGGCTGGGGGGAGGTGGGGTGGTCGAGTAAAGCTCAGCCAGGGGGATAAAGTGAACACTGTCAATGACACAGGATGGTTCAGCTACATGGTACTTTGCTTAAATATCCTTCAGCGCAGACCTCAATCTCCAACAGCTGAAAGCCTTTGGAAGCTGAGCCCTTTCCAGTCAGTATGAGTGGTGCTTCAGGTTTGACGACAGGGTATTCTACCCCACCTCCCTTTGGGTGAGGAGTAGAGAAAAGGCAGGCATTGCCCCAATGGCTGGAGTTCATGTTCCATAACTCACAACCCTGGCATGGTGCCATGTGAACACTCCACTGTTTAATATAGAGTCACACAGTGTGGAAACAAACCCGTCCATGCCGAGCAGATATCCTAAACTAATCTTGTCCCATTTGCCAGCACCCGGCCCATATCCCTCCAAACCCTTCCTATTCATATACCCATCCAAATGCCTTTTAAATGTTGCAATTGTACCAGCCTCCACCACATCCTCTGGCAGCTCATTCCATACACGTACTGCCCTCTGTGTGAAAAAAGTTGCCCCTTAGGTCCCTTTTAAATCTTTCCTCTCTCACCTTAAACCTATGCCATTTAGCTTGGGATTCCCCTACCTTGGCTATTCCCCTTATCCGTGCCCCTCATGATTTTATAAGGCCAACCCTCAGCTTTCGAGACTGCAGAGAATATAGCTCCAGCCTATTCAGCCTCTCCCTGTACCACACACCCTCCAGTCTCAGCAACTACTTTGCAAAGCGTTTCTGCGCCCTTTCTAGTTTAACAACATCTTTGCTGTAGTCGGGAGACCAGAATTGAATCTGGTATTCTAAACGTGGCCTCACCGATATTCTGCACAGCTACAAGATGGTATCCCAATTTCTATATTCAATGCTCTGACCTATGATAACAAGTGTGCCAAACACCTTCTTCACCACCCCGTCTAGCCACTTTCAAGGAACTATGAACCTGCACTGCAAGGTCTCGTTGTTCAGCAACACACCCCAGGACCCGACCATTAAGTGTAAAGGCTCAGCCCTGAATTTCCTGATCAAGGGGCCTAACTGTGGTCTGCAGCCTGAGGTCAACCCACCACGACAGGCTCATTGCGGTTTCTAGAAGCATCCAAATCTGAGCACGCGGGCCAAATCAACATGAGTTTATTCTTGAAGAATTTATCCTTTCGGGACCCAGTGAAGTGTAAAGCCATCAGATCCAACAAGGTGAGGTAACCTCCTAATCATAGCTAATCAAACTCCATGCTGGGGAACATTGGGAGCAGTACTGAGGGTGGTAAGGGCACAGAGTGTACTCTTGAGTGGTGCATTTCAGTGACCACCACTAAGAGTGGCTCAGGAACAGCACCACGGAGATGTGGTTGTTGGAGGTCAGGCATCTCAGCTGCAGGACATCTCTACAAGAGTCCCTCAGGGTGGTGTCCTAGGCCCAACAACTGCTTCATCAATGACGTTTCCTCCATTACAAGGTCAGAAGTGGGCATGTTCACCCACGATTGCGCAGTGGTCGGCACCGTTCACGACTCCTCAGATACTGAAGCAGTCCACATTCAAACGCAGCAAGATCTGGACAATATTATCCAGGCTTGTGCCGACAAGTGGTAAGTAACATTCACGCCACACAAATGCCAGACAATGACTATCTCCAGCAAAGGTGAAGCAAACCAGCACCTCGTGATATTCAATGGCATTACCGTTACTGAATCCCCCACTATCAATATCCTGAGGTTTACCAGAAACTGAACTGGACGCACTACACAAAGGCTACAAGAGAAGGTGACAAGGAATACTGCAGTGACAAACTCAGCTCCTGACACCCCAAAGCCTACCCCCCATCTAACAAGGTACAAGTCAGGAGTGTGATGGAATACTCCCTGCTTACCTGGATGGGTGCAGCTCCAACAACACTCAAGAAGCTTGACACCATCTGGGACGAAGCAACCCATTTGTAGATTGGCATCATATCTACAAACATTCAATCCCTCCACCACCAGCGCTCAGTAGCAGTAGTGTGTACTACCTAGACAATGCACTGCAGAAATTCACCAAACAGCACTTTCTAAACCCACGACCACTTCCATCTAGAAGGACAAGGGCAGCAGGTACTCGGGAACACCACCACCGCCTGCAAGTTCCCCTCCAAGCCACTCTCCACCCTGACTTGGAAATATACCATCGTTCCTTCACAGTCGTTGGTCAAGACCCTGGAATTCCCTCCCTTCCGGCATTCCGGGTCAACCCACAGCAAGGGGACTGCAGTGATTAAAGAAGGCAGCTCACCTCCACCTTCTCAAGGGCAAATAGGGATGGGCTATCAAAGCTGGCCAGCCAGCGACCCCCAAGCCCCACAAATGGATAACAAATCATTCACCTGCCTAGATTAGATTCCTTACAGTATGGAAACTAACAAGTCCACACCGACCCTCTGAAGAGTAACCCATCCAGACCCATTCCCCTACTCTATATTTGCCCCTGACTAATGCACCTAACACTATGGGCAATTTAGCATGGCCAATTCACCCTGACCTCCACAAGTTTGGATTGTGGGAGGAAACCACAGCACCCGAAGGAAACCCACGCAGACACGGGGAGAATGTGCAAACTCCACTCAGATAGTTGCCCAAGGTTGGAGTCGAACCCGGGTCCCTGGCTTTGTGAGGCAACAGTGCTAACCACTGAGCCACCGTGCCACCACACGGTCACCTCCCACAGCCATCCTGGTAAACATCTACCCCCACACTCATCACTGCTTGCCTTGTGTGCTGTTCCTCAGAGACCAATTCACCAGTCAACTGGAATTTCTTGTTACCACTTAGAGTCATAGAGTCACATAGCATGGAACAGATCCTTCTGCACCAACGAGACATCCCTATCTAACCTAATCCATTTTGCCAGCATTTAGCCCATGTCCCTCTAAACCCTTTCTATTGACACACCTACCCAGATACCTTTTAACTGTTGTAATTGTAGCAGCCTCCACCACTTCCTCTGGCAGCTCATTCCATACACACACCACCGTCTGTGTGAAAAATTTGCCCCTTAGGTCTCTTTTATATCTTTCCCTTCTCACCCTAAACCTGTGCCCTCTAGTTCTGGACTCCCCGACCCCAGGGAAAAGACTTTGCCTATTTACCCTATCCATGCCCCTCATGATTTTATAAACGCTGCAACATGACCTCCCAACTCTTGTACTCAATGCTCTGACCAATAAAGGAAAGCATACCAAACGCCTTCTTCACTCTCCTATTTACCTGCAACTCCACTTTCAAGGAGCTATGAACCTGCATTGGCAAGATGACATCCCAACTCCTTTATTCATAATGTTCTGACCAATGAAGGCAAGCATGCCCAATGCCTTCTTTACCACCCCGTTGATAAAGGTATTTGGATCTGTAGGAGTGGGAAGGGTTTAGAGGGATGGGCCAATTTCTGACCAATGGGACTAGGGACTGGGATGGCTGGTTGGCATGGACCAGTTGGACCGAAGGGTCTGTTTCGGTGCCGTTTGGCTCTGTGACCAGATTGTCAATACTTTCTAACCAAACCTGCTCATGGATGGTATGGCAAAACTCTGCCCCCTGAAGCCGGGTGTCCTGTCTGAGGTGGGGGAGCTGTGCCTGGAGCTGTGACATGACACTTACTGCTGTCTGCTCCCACCAGAGGGTTGGAGATTGTTTCTGTAGTGACGGGCAACACCAAGAGCCTCTTGCGGCCTCTCTCCACACCTCCGAGTACTAACTGGGGCCCTTACAGACACACACAGACTGGCCGCCATACCGAGGGAGCTCTGCACCATTGGCCCATCCACTTTTGGGACATTGACCAAAATCAGGGCACACTCTGGCCTCTTAGGGTTTTCTTAATTAATTAACAGGATGAGGCCAGCATTTATTGCCCATCCTTAATTGCCCAGAGGACTGTTAAGGGTCAACCGCGTTACTGTGGGACTGGAGTCACACACAGGCCAGACCAGGTAAGGATGGCAGCTTCCGTCCCGAAAGGGGATCAGTGAAGCAGATGGGCTTTTCTGATAAATGAAACGTTGAATTCAAATTCCACCGCCTGGGGTCCTGCAACATTCCCTGGAACATTCTTGGGTCCCTCGAACATTCCCTGGGTCTCCGGAACATTCTCTGGGTCCCTGGAACATACCCTGGGTCTCCAGAACATTCCCTGGGCCTCTGGAACATTCCCTGGAACATTTCCTGGAACATTCCCTGGGTTTCCAGAACATTCTCTGGGTCTCCAGAACATTCCCTGGGTCCCTCGAACATTCCCTGGGTCTCCAGAACATTCCCTGGGTCTCCAGAACATTCCCTGGGTCCCTGGAACATTTCCTGGAACATTCCCTGGGTCTCCAGAACATTCCCTGGGTCCCTGGAACATTCCCTGGGCCTCTGGAACATTCCCTGGGTCCCTGGAACATTCCCTGGGTCCCTAGAACATTCCCTGCGTCTCCGGAACATTCCCTGGGTCTCCGGAACATGGCTAACAGCAGTACCTGGTGATTTTCTCCTGGCATCAGGAAACACCAGCAGAGGTCTCGTAAGATAACCCAGCACTGGACTGCTAATTCCCTCAGGGTGGGCTGTGTCCAGGCAATGGAATAATCTCCCGCTCTTTGTATCTGTGTACAGTTCCTGAGTTGGATGTACCCTGGGCTAGGGGTAGCTTCTTACCATCTCCTCCACACCCCACCCCAATGTGTGAGCCGAACAACATCTTCTGAGGACGCTGGCTGCAGGAGACTAAGGGATAACAGCTAGCAGCTAACATTGTCTAATCGTGTCTCACCAGTGTTCCCAAACCAAACTGTCACAAGGAGCCAGGTAAGGAGGGATAAGGGCCACTGACCAAAAGCATGGGCCTTGAAGGAGGGGTTAAAGATGACAGAGAAGCAGACAGGCACAGATATATTCAGGAGGATCTTACAAAGGTCAACGGGCAAGCACAGCCAACAATGCAATATTTTGTAGACCATCAGGGATCATATCAAAACTAGGGACAGTCAGAGAGAGAGAGAGGCAGATAGGATCATTAGCAACAGAGGAGAGGGAGAGAAAGAGAGGCAGACAGGAACGTATTAATACAGGAGAGAGAGAGAGAGAAAGAGGCAGACTGGAGTGAATTAATACAACCAGGATGTGAGGACATGTCAAAAGACAAATGATAACTGGATCTATGGGCCGGTCGGAGAGCTTGAGTAAATCAAAAGGTAAAAAGGATGAAGAAAAATGTCAAGCAGCAGTTTGGGGGTAAATGAGCGATTGAACACCTCACCGATCATGTCCCGGCCTTCTGTTGCACTAAACTCGAGCTCCCAGGAGTGAAAGACCAGCTCCCGATGACAGTACAGCAAGCTGATAGCACCGAAAACTGGCCATTCAGCCCCACTGCTGTTGATGCATCACAGAAACAGCCTCCCACTTCTTTGGAAACACCAACAAACCTTTTCTCCAGTGAGTATTGTTTCTCAGTCATTACCAGTGCCCTGTTTGACCGGCATGAAGGCAAGAACTGGTCCCCCAGGGAGCAGGGCACCCATCCTAACCACTCTCTGTTGCCAAGCTATTTCTCCTCAATGCCCCAGTGAGTTACTGTGGGGGTGGGTGATCTGATATCGATAACCTCCTCCCACTCCCAGTGGTTTTTGGATGGACTGCAAGTGTTTCCTCCATACCCTTAATAGTATCATAGTACAGAAGGCCGCTTGGCCCATCAAGCCCATGCTGTACTTGAAGGGATCCTCTGTAAATGTGTTGAAGTGAGGGGTGGGGGTGCTATCCCCAGACCCCCTCCCCCGTAATCCCCTTCTCTTTAAAACAACTCCTCCGAGCTCAGCAGAGATGTCCCATACACCGCGGCCGCTCTCCAGTGAATGGACCGACCATTCCTCCTTCTGCCTCGCTCGAACCTTCCTCCCGGTTTCCAAATGGCGTCCTCGGTGCAGGGTGTGGACAGGAGACCATGCTGGTGGGGCCGGCGGGGGGGGGGGGCTTGTTCCTAGGGCTAGGCCGTAATCTGTCACAGGATGACGGGATGAATAGCCTCCCCACCCGTCGATGATGTGGGGTCCAGCCTAATCTGGGAACTTCCTCGGGGGGGGGGGGGGGAGAGTGTTAGGTTGGAGATTCATTGGGCCACTCCACACTGCCCCACCCCTCCCAAAAAACATAGAAGACAAGTGCAGGGGTATGCCATTCGGCCCTTCGAGCCAGCACGGAGAAGCTCATGAGCCAGTGTCATCGTCAAAGCTTGCATTGTGATGGCGCCCAAATGTCCAACTCCCAAACCCCACCCCGGCCCCCGCTCCGACGCTTAGCACCTCACGACTCCGCGGCGACCCGCAGGGACCGGAACCTTCCGCACGCTGAGGGAAAGAAAGATGGCACCCGCCAGTGAGATCCCATCAGAGTTACTTCCCATTCCCTCCCTCCCATTTCACCAGCACAACGCCCTCAATGGGCCCCAGTCTCTGGGCCTGACCTTATTCCCTGAGTTGGGGGAGGGGAGGACAACTACAATTCCCCACCACCCCCATCCCCCAACACCACCACCACATGGCCTTAGAGATCATTCCAGCAACAGAGGGTCAAGATGAGCTGAGGCCTCAGTGTCAGTGTGAGTGTGTGTGTGACAGTGTGTGTCTGTGTGTGTGAGACTGTGTGTGAGTGAGACAGTGTGAGTGCCAGTGTGTGAGACAGTGTGAGTGTGTGTGAGATATGGGTGTGTGTATGACACAGTGAGTGTGTGTGAGAGTGTGTGTGTGTGAGACAGTGTGAGTGTATGTATGACACAGTGAGTGTGTGTGAGACAGTGTGAGTGTGTGTGAGACACAGTGAGTGTGTGTGAGACACAGTGAGTGTGTGTATGACACAGTGAGTGTGTGTGAGACAGTGTGAGTGTTAGTGTGTGTGTATGACAGTGCGAGTGTGTGTGAGAGATAGTATGAGTGTGTGTATGACACAGTGTGTATATGAGGACAGTGAGAGTGCGAGTGTGTCTGTGTGTGGGGGGGTGTGATTATGTGCATGAGTGTCACTAGGTGAGAGTGTGAGCACAAGCAAGGGAGGGTCAGCTTGAGCTGGGGATTGGGTGTAAACTGTGGGCGGTGAGTGAGAACTGGAGTAGGAAGTGAATGGCAGCTGAGGGGTGAGGCTGAGTTGGAACCGAGTGTGAACTGGTGAGGAGTAAGTGTGAAATGATATTGGGAGGTGACCAAGTATGAACTGGGGGAGACTGGGTGAGAGTGGGGGTGAATGATTGTCTACGGGGGGGGGGAAGGGTGAGGTGAGTGAGTGTGAGCTGAGGGGAGGGAAGAGTGTGTCGAATTGTTCTTATTGGATGCTGTGTTGGGATTTCCCCAGGGAAAATTCACCCACTTCCACCCAATTCTCATCTCAGAGCACACACACAGTCTTCAACATTGCTGTATCATAGTCCAGGGGAACTCAAGTGCCCACATTCTTGCATTTCTATGCAGCCCCCAGAGAAATCTCAGAGGCTGCTGAGGCCAAGGGAGATTTCAGAGCCGGAAATGCAGGGGATTATAAAAACAAGGCAGAGAGTGTTTAAGCCGCAGAATGAAACGAATCAGAAAGCCAATGGAAGAATAAAAATAATAAAATGGAAAGAGGTTTGTGGTCTGGAAGAAAAGGATGTCATCTTTTAATCTCTCATGGCGAGGGTTGTCTATCGTGGCCTGTCCTTAATTGCCCCTTTAACTCTGCTGGGCAGAGAGCAGTTAAGCATGTTGCTGTAGGTCTGGAGTCACATGGAGGCCAGACTGGGTAAAGGTAGCAGGCAGATTTCCTTCCTTGAAGGACGTGAGTGAGCCAGATGGGTTGGGACAACGGACGCATGATGGTTGGGTCTGTTCTCATTGGAAAGAAGGCGGCCAAGAGGGGACTTGATAGAGACATACAGGATGAGCAGAGGATTAGATAGGGTAGACAGTGAAAGTCTTTTTCCAAGGATGATGACGTCAACTTGTATGAGGGGGCATAACTACAAATTGAGGGGTGATAGATTTAAGACAGATGTTAGAGGCAGGTTCTTTACGCAGACTGTGGTAAGGGTGTGGAATGCCCTACCTGCTAATGTAGGCAGCTCAGCCACATGAGGGAGATTTAAACAATCCTTAGATAAGCACTTGGATGATGATGGGATAGTATAGGGAGACGAGCTGAGAATGGTTCACAGGTCGGTGCAACATTGAGGGTCTGGGTGAGTTACTCTTCAGAGGGCCGGTGTGGACTTGTTGGGCCGAAGGGCCTGTTCTGTGCTGTATTGTTCTATGTTCTATGGCTACTGAAACCGGCTTTTTTTTAAATCAGTTGAATTTAGGTTCCACCCCTGTGCTTAAGGGGTGGAGGGGGGAGGTGGGGGGATGGTGGTGCTGGGGAGGGATTGAACCCACATCCCAGGGCAGGATCTGGGGGTTTCTCCAGATTACTCATCCAGTGAGATGACCACCATTGCAGCTCACCATGTACTCCCCCCTACCCCTTCACCATCGCTGACTGTCTTTTGCGGTCCCTCTCGCTGAGCACCCACCCCTCTTGGGACTCTGACCCATCAGGGCCAGGAAGGGGGTAAATCATCTTTTTGTCCAAAATACAGGGGCCTTCCCCACAAAATCAGTGGTTCTCGGTACTGAGGCCAATAATACAGAACCTCTCCCCCCCGCCCCCACCCACCCCACCCGCTATGGGTGGCGAAACAAAACTCACGGCCATTTGGAATACTGCCAACAGCACCCACTATCCCGCCTGAAATGTCTTGCTAATTAATACTGCAACAGGCCGTGTAGGTTCCGTTCACCTCCCAGAGTCTGGACACTGGGGGGGAAAACGCCAACGGAACTGGGAGGGACACAACAGAGAGCTGGGATTCTGCACGGGGCACGGGCAAAGGAAGCTCTGAAAACATCATAAGCAGCAGCACCACAGCGTGCTGCGGTTCACTACCACAGGGGCTGCACTGAAAAACACCAAAGCCATCTTGACCCTGTTTCAGCCCCCGGTTAGACTGCAGCCAGAGCTTTGTCGGCAATGTTTTACCGAACCACACGGCAGGAGGGTTTAACATCAGGACAGAGTGGGCTTGGTGCTCATCCCTCTCAAGAAAGAGGCATGATGGCTCAGTGGTTAGCACTGCGGCCTCACGGCGCTAGGGACTTGGGTTCGATTCCAGCCTCGGGCAACTGTCTGTGTGGAGTTTGCACGTTCTTCCTGTGTCTGGGTGGGTTTCCTCCGGGTGCTCCGGTTTCCTCCCACAGTCCAAAGATGTGCAGGTCAGGGTGAGTTGGCCAGGCTAAATTGCCCATCGTGTTCAGGGATGTGTGGGTTAGGTGCATTAGTCAGGGGTAAATATAGGGTAGGGGGAATGGGTCTGGGTGGGTTACTCTTCAGAGGGCAGGTGTGGACTTGTTGGGCCAAAAGGGCCTGTTTCCACACCATAGGGATACCAATTCTACTCAAGGAAAGCATTGATTCAAACCTGAAGACTTAGTGAAAATGCCACTGCGAACTGTTGTGCCAGTTCCCAGTAGGGTTGGCGCATAAAGAGACGGGCAACGCCGACCAAGTGGGACTGTGAATCCTCCGGCACCTCCTCGCGATTCCCATAAAGGTGAAGTGCCAGCCCGGCAGAAACAGAGCAAAGGCTTGTGGGTCTTTTTTTGCTCCCCTGGTCACCATTACCCCTTTGTGGGTGTGTGTGTGTTTATGTGGGGTGGGGGGAGGTTCTGACCTGTGGGCACATGGAAAAGCAGGCGGGTGAGTAGGCAAGGGCGAGGGGTAGACAGGGACAGACCTCCCCCCACAACTTGCCACCCCTCCTCTCGGATTGAACCAGCTGACTCAGCGAGTGGGAATCTCTCTCTCTCTCTCACACACACAGTGGACTTACCGAAGGAGTTCCAGACGGCGGTGGACTTCCTCCGGCGGAACCTGCAACTCTTGATCCTGCGAGCAGCCGCTCTTTGCACATAGACGGAGTTCTTCATGATGACCGGGAGGTTGGCCTCGATCTCGGCTTTCCTGATGCACTCCTCGAAGAACTCTGCCGGGAGACAAGGGCAGCAAAGCATTGAGGCATGCACCGCGCAGTGGTGGGACAACCCACAACCATCTCAGCCATCTCGCCCACACCAACACCGCGCAGACACCCCGCCAACGCATTATCCCGGTGTGTCAGCTCCCTCCTGCCTTCCCCACCGTTCAACATATTCATCCTGGAACTTCAGTGGGGGTGGCACGGTTAGCTCAGTAGTTAGCACTGCTGCCTCACAACACCGAGGACCTGGGTTCAATTCCCGCCTCTGTGTGATTTGGAGGTGCTGGTGTTGGACTGGGGTGGACAAAGTTAAACATCACACAACACCAGGTTATAGTCCAACAGGTTTAATTGGAAGGACCAGCTTTCGGACCACAACCACCTATTGAAGGAGCAGCGCATGTTGGACTATAACCTGGTGTTGTGTGATTTTTAACTTGAGCGAGTTTTGAGAAGATTTGTTGCTCAGGTTGAGGTTCTGGATATAGGTTTGCTCGCTGAGCTGGAAGGTTCATTTTCAGACATTTCGTCACCATACTAGGTAACATCATCAGTGAGCCTCCGGATGAAGCACTGGTGGTGTAGCCCGCTTTCTATTTATAAGTTTGAGTTTCCTTGGGTTGGCAATGTCATTTCCTGTGGTGACATCATTTCCTATGGTGATGTTACTTCCTGTTCTTTTTCTCATGGGATCCAAGTCAATGTGTTTGTTGATAAGAGTTCCGGTTGGAATGCCATCTTCTGGGAATTCTCGTGTGTCTCTTTGTTTGGCTTGTCCCAGGATGGATGCGTTGTCCCAGTCAGTCAGTGTCCTTCCTTATCCGCGTGTAAGGGTACTAGTGAGAATGTTTATATCTTTTTGTGGCTAGTTAACAAACCTTCCAGCTCAGCAAGCAAACCGACATCCATTTTTAACTTTGTAGCCTCTGTGTGGAGTTTGCACATTCTCCCAGGCTCTGCAAGCGTTTCTCCCCACAGTCCAAAGGTGGGAGATTGGCCGTGCAAAATTGCCCTTTGCCAAACATTGCGAAATATCATGTCCAGGGATGCGCAAGCTAGGCGGATTAGCCGTGGGAAATGTAAGGTTATGGGAAAAAGGGTGACTCTGGGCGGCCGGTGCAGAATTAAATGAACTTCTGAAACCCCACCTTCCAAAAGCGATAATTCCACCCACAATGCAATTGGAAAACATACACACATTGCAACTTTGCATGAATAAAGTGCCTCTTTCTGCACTGAACTGTGTCCAGTCATCGTTTTAGGACAAGGGCTGGTAGATTTAAAACACAGATGCGGAGGAATTACTTCTCTCGAAGGGTCGTAGATCTGTGAAATTCACAAACCCTGAGGGGGTTGGGGGCTGCGACATTGAGTAAATTTAAGGAGGGTTTTAAATCAGGTTTTTAAGTCAGTAAATGGGTTGAAGGGTTCTGGAGGGAGGGGAGGAAAGTGGAGTTGAGGTCAGGATAAGATCAGCCATGTTCCTACTAAATGATGGAGCCGGCTGGAGGGGCTGAATGGCCTACGGCTGCTCCTGGTTCCATAGTGTCCAGGGATGTGCGGGCACGGTGGGTTAGCCATGAGAAATGTGGGCTTAAGGGGTCTGGGTGGGATGATCTTCGGAGGGTCTGTACTGATCTGATGGGCCGAATGGACTCTCTGCACAATGTAGGGATTCTATGATCTGGTATAAGTGAAAAAACGGACTGAGACGTGTATGGAATGAGCTGCCAGAGGAAGTGGAGGAGGCTGGAGCATTTAAAAGGCATCTGGATGGGTCTATGAATAGGAAGGGTTTGGAGGGATATGGGCCAAGTGCTAGCAAATGGGACTAGATTATGTTGGGATATTTGGTCGGCATGGACGGGTTGGACCAAAGGGTCTGTTTCCGTGCTGTACGATTCTATAACTCTAACTGTCTTCACTCAGAGAGTGGTTGGGGTATGAAATTCTCTGCCACAGACAGCAGTTGACGCTAAAAGATTGAATATTTTCAAGAAGGATTTTGATCTAATTCTTGAGGTTAAAGGGATCAAAGGGTTTGGAGACAAAGCAGGAGCAGGGGACTGAGTAGGACGATCAGCCATGATCATACTGAGTGGTGCAGCAGCGTCAGAAGGCTGAATGGCCTACCCAGCTCCTGGTTATCTATATCACTGGATCGAGCATTTCTTTGATCCTTTGCCAAACCTTGCAAAGTATCATTTCCTGCTTTGGCAATGAAGCCAAAACAAAGGATCCCACTGGAATATTCACTGTTTTAGCCTCAACTGCTGTCTGTGGCAGAGAATTCCATACGCTAACCACTCTCTGAGCGAAGACAGTTGGAGTTATAGAGTCTTAGAAATAGACAGCACGGAAACAAACCCTTCAGTCCAACCCGTCCATGCCGACCAGATATCCCAACCCAATCTAGTCCCATCTGCCAGCGCCCGACCCATATCCCTCCAAACCCTTCCTATTCATATAACCATCCAAATGCCTCCTAAATGTTGCAATTGTACCAGCCTCCACCACGTCCTCTGGCAGCTCATTCCATACGTGTCTCAATGCGGTTTTCATTTATTCCAGATCACAGAATCCCTACATTGTCTAAAGAGTCCATTCGGCCCATCAGATCAGTACAGACCCTCCAAAGATCATCCCATCCAGACCCCTTAAGCCCACATTTCTCATGGCTAACCCACCGTGCCTGCACTTCCCTGGACACTATGGAACCAGGAGCAGCAGTAGGCCATTCAGCCCCTCCAGCCGGCTCCATCATTTAGTAGGATCATGGCTGATCTTATCCTGACCTCAACTCCACTTTCCTCCCCTCCTTCCAACCCATTACCGACTTAAAAACCTGATTGCAAAGCCTCCTTAAATTTACTCCAAGCCCCTCTGGGCTGGTGAATTTCTTGGATTTCAGGCCTTTGTTCATTAGAGTTTAGAAGAATCTTCTCAAACCATCTACAATTCTTAGGGAACTTAACAGGGTAGATGTTGAGAAGATGTTTTCTACTTGTGAGGGAGCCTTGAAACTAAACACTGTGGGTCCCACAGTGACTCAGTGGTTAGCACTGCTGCCTCACAACGCCAGGGACCCCGGTTCGATTCCTGCTTTGAGCAACTATCTGGTTGGAGTTTGCAAATTCTCCCCGTGTCTGCTTGGGTTTCCTCCCACACTCAAAAAGATGTGCAGGTCAGGGGGATTGGTTATGCTAAATTGCCTAGAGCATCCCAGGATATGTAGGCAAATGGATTAGCCACGGGAAATGCAGGCTTACAGGGATAGGGTGGGATGCTCTTTGGAGGACCAGTGTGGACCTGATACCCCAAGTGGCCTGCTTCCACACTATAGGGATTCTATTCTCTAACCATGCCCTTTCATTATAATAATAAAGTGTCGCTCATATAAAACTGAGGGGGGAACAAATTACTCCCAGAGGGTGGTGAAGGTCTGGAAATCTCGCTCCCAGAGAGTTATAGAGGTGAACACTGAAAGTGTTTGAGGGGGGGTTCGATCAATTTTGGAAATATTTGGCAGGTGAGGGCTGTGAGAAGCTGATGATAAACAGGCTGGGGCCTGCAGCAGATCACCCATGAACGGTGGGGACATTAGCCAATGAAGGAGCGAACGGCCTACTCCTGTTCCTACGTCTTAGGTCGCTCTGTCAGCCAGCTCGGCAGCTTCGAGTGAACCCAATGTCGGTTTGTTTGACTCCACTGGCTCTCACTGAACTGAGGCAAGTTTTCCCAAGTTGCAGGTGATCTCTCTGCCTCTTTTCGGAGCCCCTGGCCCTGTTAAGAGAGTGGGGGTTCCAACCTCCCAAACATGTCCTGAATTCGGTAGCGAGCAACCCTCTTCTGGATGAGCCTTGCAGTGTTGAGAGTGCGTTGCTGGAAAAGCAGGTCAGGCAGCATCCAAGGAGCAGGAAAATCCGACGTTTCCGCCCTGACGAAGGGCTCCTGCCCGAAACGTCAACTCTCCTGCTCCTCGGATGCTGCCTGACCTGCTGTGCTTTTCCAGCGCCACAATCTCAACTCTGATCTCCAGCACCCGCAGACCTCACTGTCTCCTGGATGAACCTGCACTCCACCCATGACAACACACCCACCTGCCTTTAACAGGATAATGTGTGGGAGAAACCAGTGTTTGTCAGGATATTGGAGGTGGTGAGGTGAGTTTTGGGGAGGACCTAACTGAAGGGGAGTAAGGTGGAGAGATATGGAACGCCTAGGCTATTGGGATGGTCTTCTTCCAACAATAAAAGACCAAGTGTAGCCCCGAATCCCAGACACTCCAGGAATATATACACACATCCACTCCTCAACTGCCCTCACACCTTTCACCATGGACTTTACGTTGACCTGTATTGAACCCAGCCTCGATTCTCAAAACTATTGCCCTTGTTTTCACATTCAACCCATGGCCTCACCCCCTCCTCATTTTGCAAATGGCCTCCAATCTGACAGACGCTCAGAGCCTGTGGTCCTTCGATCCGTATCTGTCCAGTTGCCCATTCCCCTTCATCCCACCACCAGTGGCCATGTTTTCAAGTGCCTGGGCCTGAAACTCTCAAATTCCCTCCCTTAACCTCTCCCTTAAGACTTACCTCTTGACTAAGGGCTCGGTGAACCCTTCCTAGTATTTCTTGGCCAATGTTAACATTCTCTCCAACTTGGTGCTGCATCACTGCCATGGGATCTTTCTGTGTATGGGTTGGTGCCACGTTCCCAATGACTATCGAGAAGCCACAAAGTCTTGAACGTTGCTAGACAAATGCAGGTCCTTTCTTGCCGTGAATGTTATTTGCTAAATATTGACTGGGAGACTAGGGAATACCAACCTGCCCATCTTCCACTGACCACAGTCTCTCCATTGGGTGAGGTGAGACAGGACTTCAGTCTCCTATCTCAAACGAAAGACGGCAGCTCCTCCAACAGGGCAGCAATCCCTCAGTGCTGGGAGGGAGCGCCAGTCTCAATTCCTCACTCAGTGACTGCCCCTCAGCTACAGTCACCCTTCAGCCACCACTGTCACTTACTTCTCAATTCGCCCACGTCTCCTTTCATTCGCTCGTTTTTCTCCACCGTACGTTCAGCCGAGCTCAGGCCCTGCTCCAGCCTCTGCAAAGCATCCTCTGCCTCTTGCAGTCTCCGCTCCAACTCCGCACGGGATTTAATCTCCTCCTGGCAGGGGTTGGGGGGGAAGAAAAGGTCAACTTGCATAAGAGAGAGCTAATGACATCTGGCACCTACATGGTCCATCTTTCCATTGCTTTGTCTCAACTTAAGCTGGTGTCCAACTCTATCTGGGTTGATCCTCTTAGTTTTGACTCACCTGTCACTCAGGACTGCACTGGCAAACCCATGTTAAAGTTATAGAGTCACAGAGATGTACAGACCCTTCGGTCCAACTTGTCCATGTTGACCAAATATCCTAATCTAGTCCCATTTGCCAGCACCTGGTCCAAATCTCTCTAAACCCTTCCTATTCATATACCCATCCAGATGCCTTTTAAATGTTAGGATTTGGAGGTGCCGGTGTTGGACTGGGGTGGACAAAGTTAAAAATCACACAACACCAGGTTATAGTCCAACAGGTTTAATTGGAAGCACTAGCTTTCGGAGCGATGCTCCTTCATCAGGTGGTTGTGGAGTACACAATTGTAAGACACAGAGTTTATAGCAAAAGTTTACAGTGTGATGTAACTGAAATTATACATTGGAAATACCTTGATTGTTTGTTGAGTCTCTTATCTGTTAGAATGACCATGTTAGATTCACTTCTTTCATATGTAAATCACAAAACTTTTTTTAAAAAGTTACATTCTCAGGTTAACTGTAACAATTGGTGTTACAGTTGGACCATAACCTGGTGCTGTGTGACTTTTAACTTTTAAATGTTGCAATTGTACCAGCCTCCATCACTTCCTCTGGCAGCTTATTCCATACAGGTACCACCCTCTGTGTGAAAATGTTGCCCCTTAGGTCTCTTTTATATCTTTCCCCTCTCACCCTGAACCTCCGCCCTCTAGCTCTGGACTCCCCCACCCCAGGGAAAAGACCTTGTCTGTTCACCTGGTCCATGCCCCTCCTGATTTTATAAACCTCTACCACAGTCCCATGTTCCTAACCGTGCCCGGAGTTCATCTGCCTTCCCTGTTTGGCCTCTTGCATTGAAATAAATTCTGTTTATCAGTCCTACCTCGTTCTCTGCTTTGTTCCTGCCTGTTTGACTCACTCCTTTTCCCAATTGTACCGGTCTCAGATTGATCAATATCTCCCTGGGCCCCACTTCCTGAAAGGACCCAAAGCTCTGGGCAGTGTCTGCTTCCCAGACACAACACGAGTGAGCCGCTAACGTCTGATCTGCTGGCTCGTTTCCTTTCCGGAGTGCTGCCTGTATCCCAACAGCTTTGCATTTTACTGCTCCCACCTTGAAAGCCCAATCATTCCTTCCCCCTGGAACTTGGCTGATAGCTGTTGGCCTGGTAAAAATTGCACCGAGATCCAGAGATTCAACATCCTTGTCTTTTCGCCTCCCAAACTCCACGACTCTTCCATGGAGCCAGTGGCTTTTCCCACCTTCTGCGTCACCGGGCTGTTCAACTGCACGGGGCATCACAGCAAAGCCTGATCTTGTGCCTAGCCACTTAGAGTCGCGCACTATTCACACGGTCAGGAAGGACAGATCGTACCCAGAGTGAGGCAGCGCCTGAACAAGTGTGTATTTCGGGGATTCTGGAGTCATGTGGGAGTTCGGCACAGAGGGGAAGAGGTGCATTCTCCTCACCTCTTTTTTTTGGTGTTGATTCATCGATTGTAAAGTCTTTTTCAACAGGAAGAATCAAAGCCAAGGATCGGGAACCAAGCACAAGGAAGCCATACTGCAGAGTTGCTCATTGGGAATCAGACTGATGGAGTGCAGCCTGTGGGGAGGGAGGAGCTTATGCTGAGTGATAAAAATTAGGGTGGCATGGTGGCTCAGTGGTTAATACTGCTGCCTCACAGAGCCAGAGACCCGGGTTCGATTCCAGCCTCGGGCGACTGTCTGTGTGGAGTTTGCACATTCTCCTAGTGTCTCAGTGGGTTTCCTCCAGGTGCTCCAGTTTCGTCCCATAGTCCAAAGATGAGCAGGTCAGGTAGATTAGCCATGCTAAATTGCCCATAGTGTTAGGTGCATTGGTCAGAGGTAAATATAGGGTAGGGGAATGGGTCTGGGTGGGTTACTCTTCAGAGGCTCGGTGTGGACTTGTTGTCCCAAATGACCTGCTTCCACACCGTAGGGAATCTGATTAAAAAAATCACCTTGAACAGGGATAAACAGTTGGGGAAACTAGGAGGTGATTGGCTGCTTAGGAACCAGCTTTGGGGACTGAGAAAGTAGTACACAGTGTGAAATGGAGTGTATTTGTTGTGGTTTGTCACAAAAAGAGAGCGAGAAATCTGATTTGGTGAGTATTGGGTAAGGCTGAGTAGGTCGTTGCTTGTTTACTGTTTGTAGTTGGTAAAGGTCACAATGGCAGGACAGCTCGGCCCAGTGGGTTGCTTCGCCTGCAATATGTGGGAGATCAGGGACACTTCCAGTCTCCATGGCGACGATGTATGTCGAAAGTGGGGTTGAGCTCTTGATTTGCCGCTCCGAGTGCCCACAGCTGCAGATGGGCCCACTCTGGAGCGTCCTGACGAAACGCTCTTGCCCAAAACGTCGACTCTCCTGCTCCTTGGATGCTGCCTGGCCTGCTGCGCTTTTCCCAGCACCACGATCTCGGCTCGCTAAGGAGCGTCTATGAGAATGTCATGGATAGAGCATTTGGTCAGCTGGTGATGCCACCAGGAAGGGCTACACTGACAGCGAAGAGTTGGATGAACACCAGGAGGATGAGTAAGTGTGGGCGGGTGGCCCACTTTAACCATCCTCCCCTGAAGCGGATAGGCCAGCTTGGATACTGTCAGGGGGAAATATCCTGTCGGGGGAAAGCCAAGGTTATGGCACCAGCAGGGGAGGACAATGACTGGGAAACGTTTAGTGACGGGTGACCCGACAGGCAGTTCTGAGGCCACTCCCATATGGTGTGTTTCCTCCTTAATGCCTCTCAGAGTGGCCGCAGGACATCCTGAAGGGGGAGGGTGGACAGCCAGCAGTCATAGTGAAAGGTGGTGCCAGTGATATGGGTAATGGAAGCAATGAGAGCAGCCCTGTTGTCTGAAAGAACAGTGACAAATTTACCTTCAAACATGCAGCTCACCCACCCTGCTGAAACACAACTAGGAATGGGCCATAAATGCTGGCCAGCCAGTAATAGCCACATCCCACAGTGAATGAAAAAAAACAGTATTAGTATCATTCCAACTTGTCGAACCACCCCCAGAAACAGTCCCAATACCTCAGGATTTCCCCTTGCACCATCTCTCTACCTTACAGATTATTAGATTCCCTACAGTGTACAAACAGGCCCTTCGGTCCAGCAAGTCCACACCGACCCTCCGAAGAGTAACCCACCCAGACCCATACTCCTACCCTGTTACTCTACATATAGCCCTGACTAATTGCACCTAACCCACACATCTGAGAACACTATGTGCAATTCAGCATGGCCAATCCACCCTGACCTGCACATCTTTGGATTGTGGGAGGAAATCGGAGCACCTGGAGGAAACCCACGCAGACGCGGGGAGAATGTGCAAACTCCACACAGACAGTCACCCGAGGCTGGAATCGAACCCAGGTCCCTAGCGCTGTGAGGCAGCAGTGCTAACCACTGAGCCCACCATCCTTTTCTTTCTGAAATCATCTATCCTCCTGTGTGGCACTAGGGATTGATTTGGAGACTGCTACCTTTTCAAGTCTTTCTTTTTATTTTACCAGCTATCTCTCTAAAATCCGCTTTCAGGAGGATGTTTCCCTTCCTTCCTATGTCTTGGCCCCAGTGTAGACCACAACCTCTGGGCTTTGACTTTCCACCACAGAGTGTCCATCAGCCGTTCTGTGATATCCTTGACTAGTGCACCCCGCAGGCAAGATACCGTCCTGGAGTCATAGAGATGGACAGCACAGAAACAGACCCTTCAATCCAACTCGTCCATGCCGACCAGATATCCCAATCCAATCTAGTCCCACTTGCCAGCACCAGGCCCATATCCCTCTAAACCTTCCCATTCATACATCCAGCCAGATCCCTTTTAAATGCTGCAATTGTACCAGCCCCCACCACTTCCTCAGGCAGCTCATTCCATACATGCACCACCCTCTGTGTGAAAAAGTTGCCCCTTAGGTCTCTTTTATATCTTTCCCCTCTCACCCTAAACCTCTCTAGTTCTGGACTCCCAGTTCTGTCTGGACTCTAGTTCTGTCTATTTATCCCGTCCATGCCCCTCATAATTTTGTAAACCTCCATAAGGTCACCCCTCAGCCTCCGACGCTCCAGGGAAAACAGCCCCAGCCTATTCATCCACTCCCTATAGCCCAAATTCTCCAACCTTGGCAATATCCTTGTAAATATTTTCTGAACCTTTTCAAGTTTCACAACATCTTTCCGATAGGAAGCAGACCAGAATTGCACGCCTCCAGTCACATCTCCAGTGCCTGAAGCGCCTGTCTACTCCCCTCACTAACAACTACCTTTGGCCTTCCTCCAACTACTCGCTTCCCAGCAGCTCGGCCATCTCCTTGGCTTTGGTTGGCCTATGGGGCAGATTAAACATGCTCATTATTTTCCACTGGCTTCTCTTAGTAGCTACATGATCCCATCTTTCTGTTTGGTGGTCACCCATTTCTTCCTTGTTACATTCCCTTTAACAACACAGAGAGGGGATCCAAGATGGCGGCGACCCAGCAAGTCTGAGTCGAGAGTGCTCCTCCCAAGACTTGGACAAAGTGGGCCACCCGCCTCCACCTCACTCACCAAATCATTTAAAATAGTTTTTACTTAATATAATTAGTTGCTCAGTACTGAATTTAAATAATCTAATCTCCTTTAAAAATGACAAAAGGGAAGGGAGCCCGCAGCTCTCAGCAGGTAGGAACCCACCCCCCCACCCTCCCCAGCTGCAGCAGAGGCGTCTGCAGCTGCCTCAGGGGACTTACCTATGGTGGCGAGCCTCGTGGAAATAATCTCTAAACTTGACGCAAAGATTGACGCCTTCAACGAAGAGTCTCGGAACCGATGGGACTCACTCTCGGCCGCGCTGCAAAAGCAGGGCCGAGACATCGAGGAAATCGAGCGCTGAGTCAGAGGGGTGGAGCTAGAGGCCGCGACCTCCAAGACTACAGCACAATCGGCCGTGGATCAGGTCCGGATTCTCGAACAGTGAGTCCGGACCTTAGAGAATCACATCGACGACCTCAACCGAACGGGAAGAGAAAGGCCAGCTTACAGCGTTCCTTGAACAGTGGCTTCCACAGCTGTTAAATCTGTAGGCTGGATCAGGCCAGGTAAGGGTGGAATGGGCCTACCGGGTCGCAATACGCGGGCCCGGCTCGAACCAGCGCCCCCGCCCGGTCCTGTTCCAGCTGCAAAGCTACAAGGAGAGGCAGATACTCTTAGAAGCCTCCAAAAATCTTGGAAAAGATCCCCAAGCTATGATCTATAAAGGATCCAAGATCATGTTATTCCAGGACTTTTCCCCAGCTCTGGTCCGAAAGAGGAAGGCATTTGACGAAGCGAAGAAGTGTTTAAGGGACCTAAATATTCAGTACTCCTTACGCTACCCAGCAACGCTACGCTTTAACCATGAAGGGTCCGTGTATAACTTCGGATCGCTGGAAAAGGCCAAGGAATTTTTGGACTTTCTTAGATAAATTGTAAGAGTTAATTGATGTTGGTTTGCTCTCCCCCCACTCCAGTTTACACCCCCTTTTTTAATATTAATCCCTTTCTTTACTTTCTTGTTTAATATTATCTTCGGGGGATCGGGAGACGAGTTTATTTATTTGTTCTCTACTTAGCGATTTTCTCCCCCTTTTCTTATATATATATAGGCTGGGGGGGTCGAGTGAATGTTGGTGGGGGGAGATGGTTACCTTATCCTATTTTACCTTTATCTCTAGGAGCAGGGTTGTTTTCCCTTGTTATTTTGTATTATTATATTTAATTATTACTTGTTGAGATTGTAATTTTATAGTTATATATGTTTATACATGGTATTAATATTACTAAATATATCCAGGTGTTGGTGTTGGTGGGGGTAGGGAGCTCACTGTTAACTCTAGCTCTGTAGTATATTTGAATTTTCTTCATCCTATCGTGGGGCGCCTGGGTCAAGGGTGGGGCACTGGTTGGGAGAGGATACGATGAACCTTTGGAAAGGAAGTGATACCCCCTGGGAACAAGGGGGAAAATCTCCATTTAAATATTTTTTTTTATT
>NC_057719.1:92403317-92404927 GCF_004010195.1 Chiloscyllium plagiosum | reverse complement strand
GGGGAGTTGTTATTCTTGTTTGGAAGAATTTCCCTTTCAAAATCCTAAAGCAGATAAAAGACGAATCTGGACGATATATCTTGATTAAAGCCCTCATAAATGGAGAGGAATATGGGATTTTAAATTTGTACTGCCCCCCGGCACACCCCTTTAAATTTATAACGGAAGCCTTTTCAAAATTGATGGCTTTTGATGCCCGTCATATAATTATAGGGGGAGACTTTAATTGTATTATGGATCCGGAAATAGATAGGATTCCCAAGAGTACTGCAGGAGTATCTCCCAGATCTAGACAATTGGTGGATCTGAACAAAGAATTAGGATTAGTAGATGTATGGAGATGCCTTCATCCACAGGGCAGAGATTTTTCTTTTTACTCCAATCCACATAAATGCCAAACCAGAATCGATATGTTTTTACCCTCTCGATTTTTAAAAATTCCATTTCATTCTGTAAAATAGGCAGTATAGCAATTTCCGATCACACTGCTGCATATATGGAAATCAAGGCGAGGAACAATGAGACATCCCCCCGGTATTGGCGTATGGACCCCTTCCTGATGAAAGATGGTAAATTTGTAAAGTACTTCTCTCAAGAATTTAAAACTTTTTTAGAAATTAATTCAGGTACGGCTAGCAACTGTCAATGATGTGGGAGACCATCAAAGCTTACGCGCGAGGTTTGATCATCTCATACTGAGCGACCCAGAAAAAATTAAAGGGAGAACAACAGCGTCTGCTCGAAGCTCACTTAACAGCGGCTGAAACAGCATACGCTGACAGACCTTCTATTATCAAATTGCAAAGGATTATGGCCCTTAGGACAGCTCTAAACACTACGCTTACCCAAACGGCTAAGAGGGAAATATTATTTGCAAAACAAAGGTTATATGAATTTGACGACAAACTGGGTAGATACTTAGCATTTCTTGCAAAGAAAAAAAAGCCCCTCAAACTATCACGTCTATCAAGGAAAGTACGGGTATTCTGACTCATGATCATAAAAGGATTAACGCAATCTTTAGAAACTTTTATTCTGATTTATATAAATCGCAGGATTGTGAAGACAGGACTAGGAGGATGCCATCATTTTTTAAAAATTTGACCTTTCTGGACATAACTCTGGAACAGGTATCGGTCTTAAATGTTCCCCTAACAATCCAAGAAATACTTGACGCAAGCAGGCAACTTCAGAGCGGTATGGCGCCCGGCCCAGATGGTTTTCAAGCTGAATTCTATAAAGAATTTACAGAAATATTGGCTGGTCCACTTATGGACATGTATAACTACTCATACAGTCAGGGCTATCTCCTGCCTTCGCTGAAAGAGGTAAATATCTCTCTTATCCTTAAAAAAAAGGACCCAGAAGATTGCGCGTCATACCGACCAATATCCTTGCTAAATGTAAATTTTAAAATCCTCTCTAAAACGTTAGCATTGAGGCTAGAAAGAGTATTGCCACATATCATAAAGGAGGATCAGACGGGGTTTATTGAGGGCCGTAGATCATCCAACAATTTTAGAAGGGTTTTGAATATGATTCAAGCCTGCCATCAGGGAAAGACACCAGGAGTAGTAGTTTCATTAGACGCGGAAAAGGCACTTGATAGG
>NC_057719.1:92402372-92402817 GCF_004010195.1 Chiloscyllium plagiosum | reverse complement strand
TGGCCTACTCCCACTCCTTGTTGGAATGTAATATGGGGAATGGTGACAGCTAATTTCTGCACAGTAAGATCTTACAGTAAGGTAAGTGAAAGCTGTGTTTCGGTGGAGGAAGGTAACATTTTAATCATGGCCAGCAAAATAATCGTAGCTTCGAGATTCATAAATAGGACATGACTTAATTCAAATCAAGTCTTTAATATGATGAAAATGTCCCAAACCCACTTCACAGAGGTTCCCATTGGGGAAACACTGACACCAAGTCAAAGAAAGAATAATGAGGACAGGTTTTAGAAAGAAACAGACAGAGAGAGAGAGAGTATGAGATTGAGACGGAGAGAGAATATGAGATTGAGACAGAGAGAGGGAAAGTGTGTGTGAGAGGGGGGCACAGAGTGTGTGTGAGAGAGAGAGGTAGAGAGTGTATGAGAGAGAGAGAGAGACAGGG
>NC_057719.1:92387296-92398612 GCF_004010195.1 Chiloscyllium plagiosum | reverse complement strand
CCACCTTATCTCAGTCCCAACCCTCGGACTCAGCACCGCCTTCTTGACCTGCAATCTTCTTCCCGACCTCTCCGCCCCCATCCCCTCTCCGGCCTATCACCCTCACCTTCACCTTCTTCCACCTATCGCATTCCCAACGCCCCTCCCCCAAGTCCCTCCTCCCTACCTTTTATCTTAGCCTGCTTGGCACACCTTCCTCATTCCTTAAGAAGGGCTTATGCTCGAAACATCGATTCTCCTGCTCCTTGGATGCTGCCTGACCTGCTGCGCTTGTCCAGCATCACACTTTTCAGCTCCCTCCATCACCAGAACGTCTTCCTCAGATAAGGAGATCAAACTGCACACACAATACTCCAGAGTGCGGTCTCACCAACAACGAAGGGCTTATGCTCGAAACATCGATTCTCCTGCTCCTTGGATGCTGCCTGACCTGCTGCGCTTGTCCAGCATCACACTTTTCAGCTCCCTCCATCACCAGAACGTCTTCCTCAGATAAGGAGATCAAACTGCACACACAATACTCCAGAGTGCGGTCTCACCAACAACCCTGTATAATAGCAGCAAGACCTCTCCTAACTGATGGGCAAAGGGAGTCTGGGGTTAGAAGGAGGCAGAAATTTCACCAAGATGGTGGGAGCATTCAAAAGGGAGGTATTTGAAAAATATGGGTGAAAACCATGAATTTAGCATAGAACATAGAGCATTCCAGTCAGTACAGGCCCTCGATGTTGCACCAACCTGTGGAACCAATCTGAAGCCCATCTAACCTACACTATTCTGTCACAAATCTTGTCCCTTTTTTCCCATAAGCTGTTCCTTGACTCAAGGAGACTCTGTCCTTGATTTTTTTCAGAGGGGTAATAAACTGGGCCGGGCTCTGATCAGTCTGGTTCGGTGCAGACATGGAAAGGATTTTGAGAGGCCTTTTGTTTATATGTAAACAGATGAGACTTCAGGCCAAAGTGGTCACGTTTTAGAGGGGAGTGGTCAGCTCTTGAGCTGAGCTGAGCAGTTTAGTTCAGTCTTGAACTGGGGAGTTCAACAGGGAGCTGTGTGGAAACTCTCTCTCTCTCTCTCTCTGTCTCTTTCTGCCCTTCAACTTCAACCTGTAAGCATGTGTTCCATTTATACTGGGTTTTAAAGGGAGTTTGCTTGTTGGGACTGTTGCGTGTATTCAGAACAGCATAATGAAGTCTCGTTTGGATAGACTGAGTTCTGTAGGGGTTCTTTGTATTTCCTTACATAACTTTGTGAATACATTTTTGCCTGTTTTAAAATCTAGTAGTCAACCGAGCTATCTTAATCTGGGTAATTTTCACCGTGCACTTACCAAAACAAATTGCAAAGTTATGGTCTGGGGCTGCCTGTTTAAGAATGTTTCCAGTGGTCTGGCCTAGCCCATAACAATTCCATTCTTGTCCATATGTTTATCCAATGACCATTTAAATGCCCTTAAAGTTGGCGAGTCTCTCACAGTTGCAGGCAGGGCATTCCACACCCCTACTACTTTCTGAGTAAAGAAACTACCTCTGACATCTATCAGTTTAAAGCAATGATAGAGAGAATGGGTGAAGGCAGGTCTTGATGCTGACTGGCGGTAGGAGGGCACTGGAAGGGCACTAAAGGTCAGAGGGTATAGCTTACTGATTGGTTATCCTTCCAGATCTCCCCACCCCATCGCAATGGATGCAGCCTTGGGAGTGGTCAAAAACGTAGGGTTGCGTTCCCACGGTTGGGAAGAGGCCAGAGTGTAAAGGCTGAAGCAAAAAGTCCAAATGGGGAGGGAAATGGAGGCTGAGAAGGACCAGGCCCTTCTAACAATACTAGCACTTCTCCCCAACCCTGACCAATCAGAATGAACAGAACAGGGCCATGCTAATTTGCAACAAGGCCCAAAGCTGCTCCTGACACCATCCAGGGGCTGACTGACTCCCTGCAGTGGCAACCAAGGGCACAGTGAGGGTCTGGATGGTTTGTCCAGAAAGGTGGGGGGGGAAACAGGGTGAACACCCACTTGCAGGATTGACCCAGGCCAGGGGTTTGCCCCCCAATGGGGCCACAGGCTGACACTGGAGGGTTCACAAGCTCTGAGTCCATTCCGAGTGAGTTGTGAGCTGTTCCCCCTCTCCTACAGGCTCCAAATCTCTCAGCTCTGACAGAGAGGCCTACAAACCTCAAACTGGGGCAACCGCGGGAAATGGTCTGGAGAGCCAGGATTGAAAGACGTTCTAGGATAATCCACAGGAGAATGGAAGAAACCGTCTTTTGGAACATTTTCTATCAACACAAGGGTTGATCAGCTACAGGTTGGACTGAGGGTCAAGAAGTATCCAACAGGTCATGGAGGATCCACGCCCTTAGCCTGACCCCATCCCCCTCCACCATCTCCTCTTCTCTACCCTTCCCCATATAGCCCTCTCTCTCCCCCCCCTGCCCCATTCCCTGGCACTAAATGCCCACCCCACCCTCAACCCCCTCCCCCAAACCCTCCCTACCCTCTCCCTCTGCCCTTCCCCCAGTGATGCTGATCCTGCTCCCAGGGCTAACTGACTAACTGTCCATGCCTTCTGCACTCCCTCCTTCCCCCGACATTTTACCTCTTTATCTGTTCCTGCTCTGATTTCAAATCCTGGACCATTTCCTCAATCCTGTTCTTTTCCACCTCCAGGACCTGATTCAGCCGTTCCAGCTCCTGCAACGAGATTAAAATGGATGTAGGTTTGCTCGCTGAGCTGGAAGGTTCGTTTTCAGACGTTTCGTCACCATACGCGGTAACATCATCAGTGAGCCTCCGAATGAAGCCTCATCCAGATCCTTAACCTGAGCTATAAATCTTCTCAAAACTCGATGAGATCAAAATGGTGCACCGACATCAGATCCCCCACAGCACTTCCACCCCATTCCTTTCACCCACCTGCTGAGGAATAGAAAAAATACCCGTTGCACAAAAAAAACTTGCCTTCTCCTGCCGGACGATTGTCAGAAAAGGGACAATTGGCACGGTGTCTGAAACCTGAACTCAAAATCAGACTGAGTGAGAGGGTTAGGGAGCTGACTGTGTGACTGATTTTGTCATCTCGAGCCCAGGCTGATGTTTTGGGGACATGGGCTTGATGGGCAGGTGGTGAAATGTGAATTATGCTTTTAAAACTCTATTTATTCTGAAAACAAAGTGGCGAGCGTAACAATTGTCGATTGTTACGTGTGGTCCTGTACGGAAGGAAATCTGCTGTTGTTACCTGGTGCGGCCTACACATTACAGCAATGTGGTCAACTCCTAACTACCTTCTGGGCTATAAATGCCAGCTCAGCCAGCGATGCCCAGATCCTGCGAACAAATAAAAATAAATCACTGTGGAAACAAAACACATTTTGATGAAGCCTTGCCCTCCTGCACTCATCAGGACAATTCACAAGAATGCCAATTCAAGGAGAAACAAACAACCCTTTGGGGACAGTGCAGATTGGTTGGCAGGTGGGCTGTAGCCATGGGGAATGCATCCACAAAATGCTGATTTTCGGTTAACAGCAGGCTCTGCTGAATTCAGAGACAAAATGTCTGGCTTGGGAATTTAAATTACCCTTATATCATTTCTCAGCAATGCTCAAGTTCTGCCCTACCAAATGACTATTCGAAATGATGTTAAGAGAAGTAAAGACAGAGAGATAGGAAAGGAGAGTAACAACGGTGAAGGAGGGGCTGAATATTGGCATTGCCAAGGGGTCAGGATATGAGTTGACGGTTATACGGGCCCCTTTGGGCAACTCCGCCATCTTAGCTACACTTACCGCCTTCTGTTCTCTCTGCAGACAAAGTTCTTCCGTCTCCTCCATCAATTTGTCTGGGGAAAAAAAAAATCCGAGTCCACATTACAACTCATTAATTAATTAGTATCCATTATCCAGAAAGCCAACCCATTAGCTGCACAGTCCCATCAACAGAGTCTCGGCTAGCATTTTTACAGAGTAAGCGAGACTCCGGGGAATTCCGAACGTGGCGGACAGGACCGCATTCTGGGATTTCTGCTCCCATTCCCGGGCTTCCCGATTTGTTTGACGGCATGGGGAAAGTGGGGGACAGGCGGTGAGGCCTGTATTCCCGATTCGGCTGACCCCACAGTGAGATTAGACTCCTCGTAGCTCCTGCAGGGTTCTTGGAATGAGGCTGGTTGCTCACTGTCCCTCAGATTCATTGCCTGAATACAGCGAGCATTCCAAAGGTGAAAGATGGCCCAGAGTAGCACCTTTGTTGACCAGCATGAACACGATGGGCCAAGTGGCCAGTTTCTGTGCTGTCAACGTCAAACTTCAAAAGGCCTTACCAAGCCAACCCATGCCCCACCAGTCTATTCTCGATCATCAGTAAACTGTGGGCACAGTGGCTCAGTGGTTAGCACAGCTGCCTTGCAACGCCAGGGACCCGGGTTCGATCCCAGCCTCAGGCGACTGTCTATGTGGAGTTTGCGCATTCTCCCCCGTGTCTGGGTGGGTTTCTTCCAGGTGCTCTGGTTTCCTCCCACTGTCCAAAGATGTGCAGGTCAGGGTGAATTGGCCATGGTAAATTGCATATAGTGTTCAAGGATGTATAAGTTAGATGCATTAGTCAGGGGTAAATGTAGAGTAGTAGGGGAATGGGTCTTGGTTGGTGGGTTACTCTTCGGAGGGTCGGTGTAGACTTGTTGGACTGATGGGCCTGTTTCCGCACTGTGGGGATTCTCTTAATTCCATGACCCACAAGGCCATCGCAGCTGGGGTTCCGACTGAGAGCTGACCTAAGTACTCCTGCTTCTCCTTGGCCAGTTGTAGGCCTTGGGCCTCCAGGCTGCCGATCATCGCCTCCCCGAGCTGGGCATTCTGCCAGGTTCTGTGGACAGACAGACACACAGAGAGAGGGGAAAGGTCAGTACAACAGCATGGACTGAAGGCAGTGGCCTCTCAGTATTATCACTGCAGTGTAAATCGAGGGGCCCAGGGAACGCTGTGGGGACCTAAGTTGCCATTCTGTTGTGTAAAACTGGAATTCAAATCCAGAACTGAGTGTCCAATTCTGGGGGAAGAGGCCATGCAGCTTGCTAACAGCTTCAAAGGGAGGAATTTCATAGACACAGGGAGAATGTGCAAACTCCACACAGACAGTCGCCCGAGGCTGGAATCGAACCCGGGTCTCTGGTGCTGTGAGGCAGCAGTGCTAACCACTGACCCACCGTGCTGCCTGTTCTGGCCTACTCCAGGGCCACAGCATTGTGACTGAATATTAACTGCCGTCTGGGTGGTTAGGGGTGGGCAGCAAAAGCTGGGCCTAGCCAGAGATGCCCACAACCCGTGGGTGAAATAATCTAAAACTAAAAACTGTCGGTTCACTGAGAATCGAACGATCCTTCAGTGCGACTGGCCGCTGTCCAAAACACTCAGACTGAGATCTCTCCATGGCCAGTCTAATTGCTGCAATAGATGGAATATAGTGCCGACACTCCGGGAGGTGTGACGGAGGTTGAAGCTGTCAGTGTGGTGTACCGCAGCCTGTTGTGTTTCTGCCTGCAGTGAGGAACACGGGTGGTCAGACTGAGGCCACAGTCACCCCATATCCCAGCACCCTGGCCTTCCTGTCCCTTTTGTGGTGGGTCTGTCTGGATCTGATAACCACCCCCCCCCCCCCCCCCCCCCCCCGGCTCGGTTTGCAGCGAGCGGTCTGTGGTACTTACACCTTCCCAGATTCCTGCAGCATCTCGAGCCAGTGCTGCTGGTCAAACTCTGTCTCGGCTGCAAGCAGTATGTTCCCCTGAAGAGAAAGTGCAGAGAGTTCACGTTAACCCTTCCTCTCATCACCGGGGAATGGGGGGACGGGAGGCTGAAATCCCGGGGACGCACGCACCAATGGGCGATCAGATCATGGAGTCACAGAATTGCTAACAGTGTGGAACAATACCATTCAGCCCACGGTATCTGTGCTAGCTCTCAGAGCATTTTAGCTGAAGAGTCATTCTGGTGCTTCTTGCATCATAACCCTGCATCACATTTCGATTTAAATAATCCTCTGATACCCCTCTTGAATGCCACAACTGAACCTGCCTCCACCACACCGCATAACCTTACATTATGATCCATCTGCCAAGTTTTCCTTCAAGCTGCCCCTACCCCACTGCAGACTGTTTACATCAATCTCACCATTTGACTTCCCACCTATTTCTGTGTCATCCACAAACGTAGCCACAGCACATTCACTTTCCTTAGACAAGTCATGAATACATGTTGCAAACAATCGTGGTGTGTGCACCTCACATACTCACTGGGTGAGAAAGGTTTCTTCCTCATCTTGCATTCGCTTCTTCCGCACAGCACTTCAATTCTGCACCCTCTGTTTCTCAACTGATTACTGAGTCGGAACAGTTTCTTCCTACGCCCTCTACCCAGATTGGGAAAACTCAATCAAATCTCCTCTTAACCTTTCCCTCTCCGTGGAAAGCCAGACCTCGTTGCGCCAATCTCTCCTCACCCCTGCATTCTCGAGGGTAATGAAATGTATCAACGGGAAAGTGTTTCAATTGAGCATGTCTGGGAGGGCTAGAGGCCAGGATTCCGATCTAAGGAACAACAGGAAGTTGAATTGAGAGACATTCCCTGGTTACGGAGTAGAGAGATTACTGGAACCAGACCTGGGTTCACCCGCTTCCTGAGCAAAACAAACCACACACCAATCAGGCCTAGCCCTGCTTCTCTCTCCACTGACGGTGTGCTTTCTCCAGCACTTTCTGTTTTTAAATGAGTCATTGATATATGTTGCAAATAATTGTGGACTCGGCACTGCTCCCTGTGGAACTGCACAGATTGCCATCCTGAAAATACCCCCCTTTTCCAAACTCTCTTCTTTCTATGAGTTAACTAATCCCGTATCCATGCTAATATGCTACCACCTACACAATGGGCTCTTACGTTATTAAGGAGCTAATGTGTGCTATCTTATAAACCAACTATGAATCCAAATATATTATATCGACTGGTTCCCCCCTTATGTGTCCTCCTCAAGTAATGTGTTTCTGAGGCCCATTTCTCCTTCAGGAAGCCATGCTGACTCTACACCAGTTGCAGTCAGCAGTGCCCTGGAAGAGCACTCAATATCGCAGAGCAACCCTGGTCAAAGGTCAATGATTTTGTCCAAAGCACTTCTTCACTTTAACAAGTAACATAATCTTTTAGCTGTGTGTGTGTGGAAATTGATGCCACTCGCAAACATCTGACCTCCTCAGAGAGAGACAATTAGTTATGTGCACATTGTCGGGATGACTACTCGACAGTGAGGTGAGGAGACCATAAAATGTACAGGTATTGTGATTCACCTGTGCTGTTGGGTTGATTCTGTATCGTTCTAATCCAGCCAACTGAGCTAACCCGTCCCCATGGTTTCTACATGATACAGAGTCATTAGATTATACTGTCATATAGCACAGAAACAGAGCCTTTGGGTCCAACATATCCACACTGACCAGGTTTCCTAACCTGAACTAGTTCCATTTGCCTGCGTTTGTCACAAAACCCTCCAAACCCTTCCTACTCATATACCCATTCAGATGCCTTTCAAATGTTGTAATTGTACCCACCTCCGCCACCCCCTCTGACAGCTCATCCCATACACGCACCACCCTGTGTGTGAAAAAGGTTGCCCCTCAGGTCCCTGTTAAATCTTTCCCCTCTCACCTTAAACCTACGCCCTCTACTTTTGGACACCCTTACCCGGGGGAAAAGCTATTCATGTAATCTATGCCCCTCATGATTTTATCAACATCAATAAGGTCACCCCCTCAACCTCATATGCTCCAGGGAAAAATTCCCAGCCTCTCCATATAATTTAAATCCTCCAGTCTCGGTAACATCCTTGGAAATCTTTTCTGCACCCTCTCCGGTTTAATAACATCCTTGCTATAGCAGAGATGTATTAGTCTGGGGTGAATATAGGGTAGGGGAATGGGTCTGGGTGGGTTACTCTTCAGAGGGTCGGTGTGGACTTGTTGGGCCGAAGGGCCTGTTTCCCACAATGTAGGGATCTTAACTCTAATTCTAGCTGAACGCAGTCCTCCAAATGCGGCCTCACCAATATCTTGTATAGTCATAACATGATGTCTCAACTCCTGTACTCAATGCTCTGACTAATGAAGGCAAGCATGCCTAACACCTTCTTCACCATCCTGTCTGCCCGCGATGCCACTTCCAAGGAACCGTGTAGCTGCACCTCTAGGTCTCTTTGTGCGACAACACTCCCCAGAGCCCTATCATTAACTGTTTGAGTCCTGCCCTGGTTCCTCTCACAAAGTGCAACACCTCATGTTTATCTAGTGGCTGTGACTCCTCTTTCGAAGCACCAAAATTGGAAGTGAAGTACTTTCTGACGTTTTACGACTTGACGACACGGTGCCATTTCCGCCAGGCCACTTTCTGAGATTGGCTGCGGCAGCCTTCCAGAAGCTTCCGTGAGGACGGTGCCCATTTCTGGAGCTGGGGGCCTCATGGAGCTAGGGAGCGGGTTCAGGAGAGCAGGCCGCAGTTGGCGGAGGTAAAACGCGGAGACAATATTTAAGAAAGGACACGTAGGGAGTAATGGGGAGGGAAAAGGGCATTAGATTAGATTAGATTAGATTAGATTAGATTAGATTACAGTGTGGAAACAGGCCCTTCGGCCCAACAAGTCCACACCGACCCGCCGAAGCGAAACCCATCCATACCCCTACATTTACCCCTTACCTAACACTAGGGGCAATTTAGTATGGCCAATTCACCTGACCCTGCACATCTTTGGACTGTGGGAGGAAACCGGAGCACCCGGAGGAAACCCACGCAGACACGGGGAGAATGTGCAAACTCCACACAGTCAGTCGCCTGAGGCGGGAATTGAACCCGGGTCTCTGGCGCTGTGAGGCAGCAGTGCTAACCACTGTGCCACCGTGCCACCCTAAAGTCCGTAAACCCCACATTTGCTGCATGTGGGGTTAATGAATATTTAGGGAACTTGACTGAAAGGAATCAGCCAACACCATCAGAGAGATAGTAAAATATTTGTTTTCCATTCAATGAATCATGATCGATTCGACTGCACTCTGGGTAATTAGATTCCATCAATTATGGGTCCATAACATTATTGCTTGATGTTTTATTCATGTAAATTTACCTTTTCTGGTTTGAAGGACCGTATTGATTCATTCCAAACATTTAATTCATTTGCTGCATTCATTTTACAGACTTATAATTTGTTTTGCGTCCGTTGATACTGTGGAACTGAACAGAAACTGTGTGATGAGATAGCAGTGACTTGATGTAGCAACTTGTAACCTCATTCACGCAGAGGGTGGTACGTGTATGGAATGAGCTGCCAGAGGAAGTGGTGGAGGCTGGTACAATTGCATCATTTAAGAGGCATCTGGATGGGTATATGAATAGGAAGGGTTTGGAGGATATGGGCCGGGGGCTGGCAGGTGGGATTAAATTGGGTTGGGATATCTGGCCGGCATGGACAGGTTGGACCGAAGGGTCTGTTTCCATGCTGTATGTTTCTATGATTCAGCCACTCAGTTGTACAGTTATTCAATCACAGAGCCGTACAGCACAGAAACAGACCCTTCGTCCATGCCAACCTGATTTCTCAAACTAGATTAGTTCCATTTGCCTGTTTCTGGCCCATATCCCTCATTCCTGATGAAGGGTTTATGCTCAAAATATCCATTCTCCTGCTCCTCGAATGCTGCCTGACTTGCTGTGCTTTTCCAGCACCACACTCTCGACCCATATCCCTCTGAACCTTCCTATCCATGTATCTGTCCATACCTTTTAAATGCTGTAATTGTACCAGCCTCTACCATTCCCTCTGGCAGCTCATTCCATACACGCACCACCCTCTGCGTGAAAAAGCTGCCCCTTAGGTCTCTTTTATATCTTTCCCCTCTCACCCTAAACCTATGCCCTATAGTTCTGGTCCCCCCAACCCCAGGGAAAAGACCTCGGCTATTCACCCTATCCATGCCCCTCATGGTTTTACAAACCTCTATAAGGTCACCCCTCAACCCCTGGTGCTGCGGGGAGAAAAGTCCTAGCCTATCCAGCCTCAACTGAAACCCTCCAATCCCAGCAACACCATGGTCAATCTTTTCTGCACCCCCCCCCCACCCCCCCACTGCCCCCATACAGTTTACTAATAGCAGAGCAACCAGTACAGTTCAGCAAAGCTAAAGAGAAGAGGGAGGAGGAGAAGGAGGCCAAGTCTATGGGAGCAAAGCTAGTCTTACAGTAATGGTGCTGTAAAACTACTCTTGATTGTTAAGACCATGATATATGGCAGCACGAATAGGCCATTCAGCCCATCAATGAAATGATGGCTGATCTAATCATCCTTAACTCCATGTTGTGCCCGTTCCACATAACCCTCGATTCCCTTACCGATTAAAAATCTGTCCCTCAGCCTTCTATATACGGAACGGGCCAGTCTCGGTAGCCCTCTGAGGTTAAAAATCCCACAGATCCATCACCATCTGAGAGGACGCGTTCCTCCTCCTCTCTGCCTTAAATGGGCGACCCGTCATTCTGAGATCAGGCTGTCTGCTCCAAGACTCTCCCACAAGGGGAAACAACCTTTCTGCATCTCCCCGGTCGAGTAAGTTTCAATAAAGTTGCCTCTCATTCAGCGAAACCTCCAGGCCCAAACAACTCACCCTCTCCTCATAAGACAGTCCCTCCACAGCCGGGATCAGCCAAATGAACGTTCTCTGGACTGTCTCAAAAGTTAGTCTATCTTTCCTTAGATAAGGGACGCAAAACAGTTCACAGTATTCCAACTCTTGTCTGACGAGTGCCTTGTCTAGGTTCAGCGAAAGCTCCCTACTTTGATATTCCATTCCCTTTGAAATAAAGGCCAACATTCCATTTGCCTTCCCTATCACTCGCTGGAATATGGATGTTAGTTTTTTTGTGTTTCGTGGATGAAGACGCCAAGGAGATAGCCCGAGGTGCAGGCTATTAGACTAGATAGGATTGAGGTTTGCAAGGAGAAGGTGTTAGCAATTCTGGCAAGTGTGAAAATGGATAAGTCCCCTGGGCCGGATGGGATTTACCCGAGGTTTCTCTGGGAAGCCAGGGAGGAGACAATAGACAATAGACAATAGACAATATGTGCAGGAGTAGGTCATTCAGCCCTTCGAGCCTGCACCGCCATTCAATATAATCATGGCTGATCATTCCTAATCAGTATCCTGTTCCTGCCTTATCTCCATAACCCTTGATTCCACTATCTTTGAGAGGTCTATCCAACTCTTTCTTAAATGAATCCAGAGAATGGGC
>NC_057719.1:92374817-92386472 GCF_004010195.1 Chiloscyllium plagiosum | reverse complement strand
AGTTACATCCTCAAAAAATTTAAGAAGATTAGTCAAGCATGATTTCTCCTTCATAAATCCATGCTGACTCTGTTCTATCCTGTTACTACTATCCAGATGTGTCGTTATTTCATTCTTTATAATAGACTCCAGCATCTTTCCCACCACTGAGGTCAAACTAACTGGTCTATAATTTCCTGCTTTCTCTCGCCCACCTTTCTTAAAAAGTGGTATAACATTAGCCACCCTCCAATCGTCAGGAACTGACCCCGAATCTATTGAACTCTGGAAAATAATCACCAACGCATCCACGATTTCCCGAGCCACCTCCTTCAGTACCCTGGGATGCAGACCATCAGGCCCCGGAGACTTATCAACCTTCAGACCTAACAGCCTCTCCAACACCAAATCCTGGCAAATATAAGTTCAGGAGATTGCAGAGCCTTTGGCTTTGATCTTATGTCATCATCGTCTACAGGAATAGTGCCAGAAGACAGGAGGGCAGCAAATGAAGGGGAGGAGATTAGATTAGATTACTTACAGTGTGGAAACAGGCCCTTCGGCCCAACAAGTCCACACCGACCTGCCGAAGCGCAACCCACCCATACCCCTACATTTGCCCCTTACCTAACACTAGGGGCAATTTAGTATGGCCAATTCACCTGACCTGCACATCTTTGGACTGTGGGAGGAAACCGGAGCACCCGGAGGAAACCCATGCAGACACGGTGAGAATGTGCAAACTGCACACAGTCAGTCGCCTGAGGCGGGAATTGAACCCGGGTCTCTGGCACTGTGAGGCAGCAGTGCTAACCACTGTGCCACCGTGCCGCCCACAACCCAGGAATAAAGAGTAGAGACAACCCTGGTAATTATAGACCAGTCAGCTTTACTTCAGTTGTGGGTAAAGTTTGGAAAGGTTATAAGAGATAGGATTTATTATAATCTAGAGAGGAATATTTTGATTAGGGATAGTCAACACAGTTTTGTGAAGGGTAGGTCATGCCTCACAAACCTTATTAAGTTCTTTGAGAAGGTGACCAAACAGGTGGATGAGGGTAAAGCAGTTGATGTGGTGTATATGGATTTCAGTTTGAGATAAGGTTCCCTACAGTAGGCTATTGCAGAAAATACGGAGGCATGGGATTGAGGATGATTTAGCAGTTTGAATCAGAGATTGGCTAGCTGAAAGAAGATAGAAGGTGGTGGTTGATGGGAAATGTTCATCCTGGAGTTCAGTTACTAGTGGTGTACTGCAAGGATCTGTTTTGAAGCCACTGCTGTTTGTCATTTTTATAAATGACCTGGATGAGGGCAGAGAAGGATGGGTTAGTAAATTTGCAGGTGACACTAAGGTCAGTAGAGTTGTGGATAGTGCTAAAGGATGTTGCAGGTTACAGAGGGACACAGATAAGCTGCAGAGCTGGGCTGAGAGGTGGCAAATGGAGTTTAATGCAGAAAAGTGTGAGGTGATTTACTTTGGAAGGAGTAACAGGAATAAAGAGTACTGGGCTAATGGTAAGATTCTTGGTAGTGTAGATGAACAGAGAGATCTCAGTGTCCATGTGCATAGATCCCTGAGAGTTGCCACCCAAGTTGATAGGGTTAAGAAGGCATACAGTGTGTTAGCTTTTATTGATAGAGGGATTGCGTTTCGGAGCCATGAGGTGATGCTGCAGCTGTACAAGACTCTGGGTGTGGCCGCACTTGAACTATTGCGTACAGTTCTGGTCACCGCATTATAGGAATGATTTGGAAGCATTGGAAAGGGTTCAGAGGAGATTTACTAGGATGTCGCCTGGTATGGAGGGAAGGTCTAATGAGGAAAGGGTGAGGGCCTTGAAGCTGTTTTCGTTAGAGAGAAGAAGGTTGAGAGGTGACTTAATTGAGGTATATAAGATAATCCGAGGGTTAGATAGAGTGGACAGTGAGAGCCTTTTTACTCGGATGGTGGTGGCTAGCACAAGGGGACATAGCTTTAAATTGAGGGGTGATAGATATAGAACAGATGTCAGAGGTAGGTTCTTTACTCAGAGAGTAGTAAGAGCGTGGAACATACAGTAGTAGACTCGCCAGCTTTAAGGGCATTTAAGTGGTCATTGGATAAACATATGGATGTAAATGGAATAGTGTAGGTTAGCTTGGCTTCAGATTGATTTCACAGGTCGGTGCAACATCGAGGGCCGAAGGGCCTGTACTGTGCTGTAATGTTCTATGTTCTGTAAGTTTTTCTGTTCTGTTTTTGTTAAAACCCGTCTGATTCACTAATGTCCCCTCGGGAAGGAAATCTGCCATCCTTACCTGGTCTGGCCTACCCGTGACTCCGAACCCACAGCAATGAGGTTGGCTCTTCGCTTCCCTCTGGGCAATTAAGGAATGTACAATAAATGCTGGTTTTGCCAGAGATTATTACAGCCAATATAGGATGAAAGATGATTCGGGAGCTTAAAGTGGAGGACCCAGTGACCAGAATTTGATAGAACTCGCCCTGCAGTTTGAAGGGGGAGAATTTGCATCAGATGTAATGGTGTTACAACTGAGTAAACGTAACTACAAAGGCACAAGGGAGGAGCAGGTCACAGGTAAGTGGAAGGGGAAGCCTAGCTGGGAAGACAGAGGAGGAGCAATGGCAGGAGTTACTGGGGGGTCATTCGGGAGGTAAAGCAGAGATTCATCCCAAGCAAGAAGACACCTATTAAGGGGAGAATGAGGCAACTACAGCCGACGAGGGAAGAGAGAGGAGTGGCCTAAAAGCAAAAGTATACAATGTGGTGAAGCCAGAGAGACTGGGAAGCCTTGAAAAAGCCAATAGAGAATATGTTTAAAAAGTAATGGGGGGGGGGGAGGAAGAAGATGAAAGGTAAGAGTAAGCTAGGTAGGAATATAAGGGAAGTTTGCAAGAGTTTTTTTTGTTTCGGTACGTGAAAAGTAAGGGAGAGGCAAGAGGGATCACTGGGAAATGAGGCTGGAGAAGAAGTAATGGGGAAAAAGAAATTACAGACCAACTGAACAGGCACTTTGTATCAGTTTTCATGGTGGACGACACCAGCAGCGTATCAGAGTGTGGGGACCAGAGGTGAGTGCAGTGGCCATCTCTAAGGACAAGGTGCTGGGGAAGCTGAAAGGTCTGAAGGTGGACTTATCACCCAGGCCAGATGGAAGCTACTCCCCAGGGCTCTGAAGGAGATAGCCAAGGAGATAGTAAAGCCATTGGGTGGTGATCTTTCAGGAATCACTGGAATCAGGGAAGACTGGAAAATGGCTAACGTAACACTCCTTTTTAAGTGAGGCAGAAGACAGGAAACTATAGGTCCGTCAGCCTATCTCAGTTGTGGGTAAGATTTTAGAGTCCATTATTAAGAATGAGATTGTGGAATACATGGAAGTGCGCTGAGTCAGGGCTGAGTCAGTACGGCTTCATCAAGGGGAGGTCACGCCTGATAAATCTGTTAGAATTCTTTGAGGAGCTAACGAGCAAGTTAGACAAAGGAGAGCCAGTGAATGCTTGTGGCCTTATGAAAGGGGGAGAAAGCGAGGCTGATCAGTGAAGAGAGACACAGGCAGCACTTTGCAATGTCTTAGCACAGGGGGAAAAGACAGATTTCCTGATCCAGCAGTTCCCAAAACCACATAATAAAGGAGCGTTAGTCTGCTTTGTGCAGCGAGTCAAAGGACAAAGGCGAGTGATTAGGCGTAGCAGTGACATGGAGATGGGAAAGCACGAGGATGGAGCTGGGCTGGGACTAGAATAACTGGTTCAACAGTCCGGTTCAACAGTCTGTCTAATGGCGTCCTGTTGGACTATAACCTGGTGTTGTGTGATTTTTAACTTTGTCCATCCCAGTCCAACACCGGCATCTCTGAATCATAATGGCGTCAAGATCTTCAACGGGCCAACACTGTTAAAACTCAGAAGGAACCAGACTCTAACCAAGCTATTGTGAAGACATTGTGACACAACTCAGCACGGCCTGATATTTCTCCCACATCAACTTACCTGAAAGCCCTCACCCATTCCTTTATTACCTCTTCACTGAACTTTTCCAAACTTCTTCCACCTGGCATCCCCACGTTCCCATGCCTTAGTGAGCCTGAGGTCGTTCAAACCTCGCCCTGGCTGATCCTTTCTCCTGACAATCCCGCTCAGCTCCAGACTCTGTCAGTTCCGGTTCGGCAAAGTCTCGCTTTTAAAACTCCGGTCCCCGTTTTTCAAATCCCCTCCAAGCTTCATGGTTTGGATGTTAATATAGGGGGGAATGGTTCGTAAGTTCGCAGGTGACATCAAAATTGGAGGTGTGGTGGACAGCGAAGGAGGTTAGAGCTTAAAAATGTGGTGCTGGAAAAGCCTAGCAGGTCAGGCAGCATCAAAGGAGCAGGAGAATCGACGTTTCGGGCATGAGCCCTTCTTCAGGAGCGAAGGAGACTACAATGGGATCTTGATCAGACGGGCCAATGGGCCGAGGAGTGGCAGATGGAGTTTAATTTAGACAAATGCAAGATGCTGCATTTTGAAAAGGCAAATCAGGGTAGGACTTACACATGTAATAGTACGGTCCTTGTGAGTATTTGCAAACAAAGAGATGAACAGGTTTATAGTCCCTTGATAGTGGAGTCTCCGGTAGACAGGGTGGTGAAGAAGGCATCCGGCATGTTTGCCTTCATTGGTCAGTGCTTTGAGTAAAGGGTTTGGATGTCATGTTGCAAGTGTATTGTTTAGGCCATTTTTGGAATAATGCGTTCAAATCTGTACTCCCTACTACAGGAAAGATGCTGTGAAACCTGAAAGGGTTCAAAAAAGATTTACAAGGATGTTGCCAGGGTTGGAGGGTTTGAGCAGAAAGTGAGGTCTGCAGATGCTGGAGATCAAAGTTGAAACTTTATTGCTGGAACAGCACAGCAGGTCAGGCAGCATCCAGGGAACAGGAGATTCGACGTTTCGGGCACAGGCCCTTCTTCAGGAATGAGCAGAGAGTGTTCAGCAGGAGAAGATAAAAGGTAGGGAGGAGGGACTTGGAGGAGGGGCGGAGAGGTGGAGGCGGAGGCGGAGGCCTTCCTTGAAGAAGCTCTCTGCCTCTCTCCGCCTCCATCCTACTCCGACCCATCACCCTCACCTTGACCTCTTTCCACCTATCACATTTCCAACGCTTGGTTTGAGCTACAGGGAGAGGCTAAATAGGCTGGGGCTGTTTTCCCTGGAGCGTCGGAGGCTGAGGGGTGACCTTATAGAGGTTTACAAAATCATGAGGAGCATGGATAGGATAAACAGACAAGGTCTTTTTCCTAGGATCGGGGAGTCCAGATCTAGAGGGCATAGGTTTAGGGTGAGAGGGGAAATGATTTAAAACTGAGCTAAGGGGCAATTTTTTCACAAAGAGGATGGTATGTGTATGGAATGAGCTGCCAGAGGAAGTGGTGGAGGCTGGTACAATTACAGCATTTAAAAGGCATCTGGATGGGTATATGAATAAGAAGGGTTTAGAGGGATATGGACTGAATGATGGCAAATGGAACTAGATTGGGTCGGGATATCGGGTCGGGATATCTGGTCGGCATGGACGAGTTGGACCGAAGGGTCTGATTCCGTGCTGTACATCTCTATGATTCTACCCCACCCCAGTTCCTGTCTCTATAATCTCCTTCAGCCCCCCCCACATCTCACTCTCTAGTCTCCTGAGCCTTCTCAGTTTTCATCGTCCCTGCCACTGGTAACCTAAATTCCCCCTGAATTCTTCCCCTGAGATTCATGTGCGCCAGTGACATCCCCAACCCAAATCCGGACGCTTCCTGCTTCTGCAAATCTGACCCTGGTGAGGGAATAACAAACCTGAGAATTGTGTCTCCTTTCTGGCTGGCCAATGAGAGTAAAACACAAGAAATATCTCTCCCCCATCCAGCCCTCAGGCACTTTCTCATGTCCCATCCGCACCAACCTATGCCACCCCCACTCCACCACCCATGACCCCTCATATCCTCTCTGCCATCCTAAGCCATCTACACATCCTCAATGCCTCTTTCTAGCCCCTATGCTAACTTAGTTATGGGTCACATCAGTCCATGACCCACCCCCACACACCATCCCTTACTTTAACAATATCTATACCATACGTTCAATAAGGACCAACCTCGGGATCCACACTGAGTATTTTTTTTAAATTAAAGTTCTATTGATCAATTAACTATTTTAAAAAATGCTTTCCTTGATTAAAAACTCATTGACTATATTCCTCATAAGAACAAACGTTTGTGTTCATTATCTTACCTCAAAACCTTAATAAGCATTTGGAGCTGTCAAACAAATTGTGAATGAAAAGGCCACACACTGTGATAATGATAGGTTGTGAAATCAGGCATACAGAACTAATCCTTTAATGATAGCCCTTGGGTATTGTCCAACAGAGTAAGTGAAGTGGCAAACACTTTTTAAAAAAAGTTGTGGATAATTGTTCTTTCAATATTTAACGTAAAGTTAAATGAATTGTTAAATAACTTCACAGCTCTCAGCAATTCTTTTTCATGACGCTAAAGAGGTTGACAGTGCCAACGAGTTTAACACTCAGTCATGTCTACTCTTAACAAACTCGAAGCACTCTTAATCTCAAACAGTAGGCTCTTGACTGTTCCCAAAAATGTCCCATGAACTGTATCGAAAAAAAGTACCTCTGTCTCAAAATACCTCCACCAGTTTCGGAACTTTTACTCCCCTTGAAGTTGTGCTCTGGTCAGCCCAAGAGTAAGCTCAACTCTCTCCCAATCTCCCACTGCAAAAATGGTGGAGGGCTGAGTCGGGGGTTGCGATGGGGGGATTTCTGGATTTGCCCCAACAGTGTCATTTTTGCTCACACAAACAACTCTGATTTTTATGCAAAACTTCAGGTCTATGGGTTTCTCCGTATTGACAAAGGGAAAGAGTAATTAAAGCAAGTGGTTCCTCTACAGAGTGAGTTTGAGGAATTAATAATGGGATATAAGGAACTGGTCGATGAGTTGAGCAGACACTTCACCGTAAACTATACAAAAGACAGCTCAGTGATAATTGTAAGTCAAGAGTTGAAAGAAAGGGAGGGACTTAAATCACAATCACCAGGGAAAAAGGTACAGGGAAACTATTGGACCAATCCCCAGGTCCCGATAGACTTCATCGGAGGGACTGGAATGAAATGCCTGGTGAGATAACAGCTGCACTGGATGTAATCTTCCCTGGATTACCATCTTGACTTGGAAATATATCACCATTTCTTCACCTTCGCTGGGTTAAACTTTGGAATTCCCTCCCTATGGTTACTGTGGGTCTACCGATAGCACGTGGACTGCTGCGGTTCAAGAAGGCAGCTCACCACCACCCTCTCAAGGGGGCAACTAGGGACGGACAATAAATGCTGGCCCAGGTGGTGACACCCACACCCCAAGAGAGATTAAAAGAAAGATGATTGTGGAAAGGTCCCATCAGATTGAAAATTGATAACCATAATTTTTTAATTCAAGGAAGCCTCCGAGGGAGGCAGAAAGTAACAATTAGCCCCCACTTCGGTCATAGGGAAAACGCTGAAATCTATTATTAAGAGGGTTCTGGCAACTTGCTTCGAAAATCATAACACATTCAGGTAGAGTCAACATGGAGTTTCAAAATGGAAACCATGTTTGACTAATCTGAGGAAGCAGGGAGCAAGGTGAATAAAGGGAAACTTGTGAACGATGGATTTCCAAACGGCTGCAAGATGTCAAAATAGAGCGGCACGGTGGCTCAGTGGTTAGCACTACTACCTCACAGCACCAGGGTCCCAGGTTCGATTCCAGCCTCGGGCAACTGTCTGTGTGGAGTTTGCACATTCTCTCCGTGTCTGCGTGGATTTCCTCCGGGTGCTCTGGTTTCCTCCCACAGTCCAAACATGTGCAGGTCAGGGTGAATTGGCCATACTAAATTGCCCATAGTGTTAGGTGCATTAGTCAGAGGGGAGTGGGTCTGGATGGGTTACTATTCGGAGGGTCGGTGTGGACTGGTTGGGCCGAAGGGCCTGTTTCCACACTGTAGAGAATCTAAAAAAAACTACATTGACAACTCACAGTCTAGGAGGGTAAATATAGGAAACGGGAGATGGAGTCGTTACAAATGGGGCACCTTGTATTAGCAAGAGGCAGTGACTGCAGTACCACAGGGATCAGTGCTGGGTCCTTAACTATTGACTTTTTTTAAGATTAGATTCCCTACAGTATCAGCCCAACAAGTCCACACCAACCCTCTGAAACGTAACTCATCCAGACCCATTCCCCCTACCCTATATTTACTCCTGACTAATGCATTTAACACAGGTTGGGCTGTACCCACTGGAATCTGGAAGAATGAGAGGGGGCCTTATTGAGATTTAAGATCATGAGAAATGCTGACAGGCTAGAGGCTGAGAGGGACGGAGGGAAACCAGAACAAGGGGACACCGAGACAAGCGGGAATTTCTTTTCCTCTCAAGAAGGTTGTAGGGAGTCTCCAGCACAGAAAGCAGTAGAGACAGGGTCATTGAGTCTTTGTCAGACCAATCAGGTAATGTCACCATAGTCCCACTCTCTGATTAGTGAGCCAGGGGGTAGTTTAACCTGAGAGTCATCATGTCCTAGGCGAGGAGAGCTCTTTGTGGTAACCTCAGCAGGTGCGGGAATCGAATCTGCCCTGTTGGGTCAATATAGGGTAGGGGAATGGGTCTGGGTGGGTTACTCTTTGGAGGGTCGGTGTGGACTCGTTGGGCTGAGGGGCCTGTTTCCACACTGTAGGGAAAACCAGTCAAGCAGCCAACTGAGCTGAGCTTGTTAAAGCATTGACTGACAAAGGAGTCAACGGTCGCAGTGTGTGGATAGGCAGGCCACACAACCATGCCTGCCATGATCTTAATGAATAGCGCAGCAGGTCCAAGGGGCTGAGTGGCCTCCTCTCAATGCGCGTGCTTGTTTAACACGTACACTGTTAGGTGTTGGTTCCCATTGATGACAGCACTGAGAGTACAACAGCTTTTGAAGCAGAGGTTGTGGGAGTGAGAGGGGCAAGTCCAGCCACTGAGGGGTCCTATCAAAGGAGAGGAAATGAACACACAGGGGTGTACCCAGACTGAGCACAACAGTGCATTCTCATTGGGAAGGTCAGGGAAAACGCTCCGAAATAAAGCTTGGAAGGGAGCTGATGTCATGGAGCCTGACTGACAGGCAAGATTATACTTAGTGACATGGTCCAACATTGGTGTACAATGTGGATCCAATGAGGGAATATGTCAACTCGAAAAGGTCTCTGACAACCTCACACCTTTCCCAAACAACAGAAGCAATGTGACACTTGTTGACCATTTCTCCATGGAAACCATTCATAGAATCAGAAAATCCCTGCAGTGTGGAAACAGGCCCTTCAGCCCAACAAGTCCATACCGACTCTCCGAAGAGTAACCCACCCAGACTCATTCCCTTACCCTATATTTACCCCTGACTAATACACCTAACCTTCACATTCCAAAACACTATGGGCAATTTAGCATGGCCGGTTCACCTAACCTGTACATCTTTGGACTGTGGGAGGAAACCGGAGCACCCGGAGGAAACCCACGCAGACACAGGGGAGAATGTGCAAACTCCGCACACAGTCGCCCGAGGCTGGAATCAAACCCGGGTCCCTGGCGCTATGAGGCAGTAGTGCTAACCACTGAGCCACTATGCTGCCCATTGTCAAAGGCTTGACCATCTGTGGATGCCCTCCGTTTGCCCTTTCAACTCTGAACCCAGGTAAGCCTCGGCCTACCCCTGTTACTGTGGTTTGGAAACCTCCTCTGACATGGGGAGGGCTGGAGGGAGCGAACATTGTCCTGGTATGTCGGAGTCTTACTGCCCCAAGGGCAGCTCTTACTTACGTGGAAGTCCTCGTGGGAAATCTTCATCACAAATGGCATGTTGGGCTCTTCCTTTGCCTCCACCACACATCCTCCCAGCGGTATCACACCCTGCCAAACAAACACAACAAGGTCGATGGACTTTGTAAGCTGATGGCCAGCTCTCGTCACCCTCCGTGTCACAAGATATTGGCGTAGGTCACCCCTTACCTACAAACTGAAGATTGCAACTTAACTCCTTCACCATTCTGATGTCTGATTGAAACGTGGGCCAAGCCTTCTACTCCAATTAGATATCAGTAAATCTACAGCCAACGTGGTGTCATAAAATCGTAGAGATGTATAGCATGGAAACAGACCCTTTGGTCCAACTCATCCATTCCGTCCAGATATCCTAACCTCACCTAGTCCCATTTGCCAGCACTTGGCCCATATCCCTCCAAACCCTTTCTATTCTTATACCCATCCAGATGCTTTTTTAATGCTGTAATTGTACCAGCCTCCACCACTTCCTCTGGCAGCTCATTCCATACACATGCCATCCCCTGCGTGAAAATGTTGCCCCTTAGGCCCCTTTTATATGTTTCCTCTCTCATCCTAAACCTAAGCCTCCTAGTTCTGGACTCCCTGACCCCAGGGAAAAGACCTTGTCTAATTACCCTGCCCATGCCCCACATGATTTTATCTTCAGGGTTGACCTACTCCTAATGAGTGACTGTATCCTGCTCTCTCTCAGGAAATTGGCTGGCTTGTTTCCAATTGTGGTGTCATGTCTGACACAGAGGTGAATGACCAACCCTCTATTTGCACCAAGAAAGGCCATTTTCTTTTCAATAACTTCATCCGAGTCCAACTCACTATCTCCTTCACGTCTCAGTTACCTCTTGACCTAACTATTCCAACACTCCCTGGGCTGGCCTCCTGCATGCTTCTACCTGGAAACTTGTACCTTCTAAATTTCCATCGCCTGTGTTTTTACTCGTACCTCCCCGTTAGTAGCTGAGGAGCCACTGTCTTGACGTGCTGCAGGGAATTTCGTGCTCGCGATGTCTCCCAACAGAGCAGAATTATGGTTTTAAAATCCACGTACGCATTTCCAAAACCACCCGAGGCCTTGCCATCTTTGTCATCAAAACATAGAAAATAGTAGCAGGCGTAGGCCTTTCAGCCCTTCGAGCCTGCTCCGCCATTCAACGTGAACATGGCTGACTATCCAACTCAGTATCTGTTTCTGCTTTCTACCCTGTGCCCTTTGATCCCTTTCGCCCCATGAATTAGGTCTAACTCCTCCTCGAAAACCTTTCGTGCTTTCGCCTCAACTTGCAGAGGATCTCACAGGCTCATCACGGCCTGGGTGAAGAAATTTCTCCTCATCCCAGTCTCAAATGGCCGACACCGTATCCTAATTCTGAACTCTCCAGGTCATCAGAAACATCCTTCCTGCGTTTACCTGTCTCGCCTTGTTAGAGGTTTAAGGGTTTCTAGGCGAAACCTCCCCTCATTCTCCAGTGAATATCGTCCTAATCGATCCAGTCCCTCTCATACATTAATCCTGCCTCAAAACCATCTGTCCTCCACCGATTCTGGCCTCTAATTGATTGTTAATTTAAATCACCCCACCAGTGGTGACCGCACTTCCAGTTGCCTGGGACTCAAGTTCAGGAAATCCCTCTAGACACCTCACCTTGCCAGTCTCACCACGCTTCCCCCTAAAACCCTCCCCACCCAACTCCTTCCAATTAGTGGTTGATCAAATGTTCTAACATTTCCTTCTGAGGGCCAGTGGCTATACTCTGCGTTACTGCCTTCCTATTCTGCC
>NC_057719.1:92373516-92374317 GCF_004010195.1 Chiloscyllium plagiosum | reverse complement strand
TATATTCCAGTGATGGGGAACACTGGAAGGTGTTATTATATTCCAGTGGTGGGGGACACTGGAAGGGGTTATTATATTCCAGTGGTGGGGGACACTGGAAGGGGTTATTATATTCCAGTGGTGTGGGGAACACTGGAAGAGGTTATTATATTCCAGTGGTGGGAAACACTGGAATGGGTTATTATATTGCAGTGGTGAGGGCCACTGGAAGGTGTTATTATATTCCAGTGGTGGGGAACACTGGAAGGGGTTATTATATTGCAGTGGTGAGGGCCACTGGAAGGGGTTATTATATTTCAGTGGTGGCGAACACTGGAAGGGGTTATTATATTGCAGTGGTGGGGGCCACTGGAAGGGGTTATTATATTGCAGTGGTGGGGGCCACTGGAAGGGGTTATTATATTCCAGTGGTGGGAAACATTGGAAGGGGTTATTATATTCCAGTGGTGGGGAACACTGGAAGGTGTTATTCTCTTGCAGTAGTGGGGAACACTGGAAGGGGTTATTATATTCCAGTGGTGGGGAACACTGGAAGGGGTTATTATATTGCAGTGGTGGGGGCCACTGGAAGGGGTTATTATATTCCAGTGGTGGGAAACATTGGAAGGGGTTATTATATTCCAGTGGTGAGGAACACTGGAAGGTGTTATTATATTGCAGTAGTGGGGAACACTGGAAGGGGTTATTATATTCCAGTGGTGGGGAAACACTGAAAGGGGTTATTATATTCCAGTAGTGGGGAACACTGGAAGGGGTTATTATATTCCAGTGATGGGGAACACTGGAAGGTGTTATTATATT
>NC_057719.1:92369010-92373192 GCF_004010195.1 Chiloscyllium plagiosum | reverse complement strand
GGGTTATTATATTCCAGTGGTGATGAACAGTGGAAGGGGTTATTATATTCCAGTGGTGATGAACACTGGAAGGGGTTATTATATTCCAGTGGTGGGGAACACTGGAAGGGGTTATTGTATTCCAGTGGTGGGGAACACTGGAATGGGTTATTATATTCCAGTGGTGATGAACACTGGAAGGGGTTATTATATTCCAGTGATGGGGAACACTGGAAGGGGTTATTGTATTCCAGTGGTGGGGAACACTGGAAGGGGTTATTATATTCCAGTGGTGATGAACACTGGAAGGGGTTATTATATTCCAGTGGTGGGGAACACTGGAAGGGGTTATTATATTCCAGTGGTGTTCCCCCACAGCCTCATATTCGGGTGATCCACCCCTGTATCCAATGTTTAAGCCCACCCCCTCAACGAGGGTGAAGGGAGCCCCCGCTGTTTGAATGGGTTTTAATTGCCTCATGAATTTCAGTGGTGTTTTCCTCCCTCTAGCCTGGAGGGTTTCTAGCCCAGTATTGGATGGGGTTGGGGAGTGAAGTTATCGAGCCCCTTTATTCCCCCTCCCCATTCCCTCAGTAAGGGGGGAATTTGGCTTCGGCTTTCCCATTCTGCTCAGACAAGTACACACTCACCCAGCGGGAAGACTCATAACCTGGAACACGGGAAAAATTAACCCTCTCTGTCTCCCAGGATTTATTTACATCTTTGCAAACACCTGGAAGAAACAGTCAAGAGACGCAAAACTTTTAAGAGATTGAAAGTTCCCTCGGCTAATTGCAAGTCTCCCATTGAGCTGGAGCCCAGGGGTAGACGGGAAAGACCAACAACAGAACTGAAACATTTTGCGAGGAACCTCACTGACTTACCCCAACTGGAGCCAGTCCTCCCCAGGAACTCCTGTGTCCTTGGGTTCCACAAGAACTCTCCCCACTCATGCATGGTCTGTCCAAATGATTTCTTCACCTTGGGAGCCATCTTCACTAAAGTTGGAAGTGGTCGAGGCAAACACAACTGAGGTTAGAGTCAGGAGTCAAACAGTTAAATGCAGCAGCAGACAAACATACGCACGCTTAGCAAGACCAGTTGGACTGTCAAAAGATGCGGCTGAACCTGTTTATAATCCTCCTCCTGCTTAACATTCATACGCGCTAATCCTCTCCCCACCCTCTTCATTAATATTCGCCTGTCCAGATCCTCCAAGAGGTTTTGAAAAGTACTGTTTTTTGTTCCTGTTCCCATCACTCCTGCCAAGGCTATTTTAGGTTGTGACAGGACTCCCATTTAACACTTCCTACAGCTCAGGTAGGAAAGGTCCTCAGGCTATTCAATTTCGAAAGGCTTCACTCAAAGAAACGTACAGAATCGGGGCGGGAGAAGGCCATTCGTCCCCTTGAGCCTGCTCTGCCATTCCAATGGATTGTGACTGATCATCCCTGTTCCCTGCTTTCTCCCCCATTCCCATCAACCTGGAGAGCTACATCCAACTCCTTCGTTGAAAGCATCCAATATTTTTCCAAGGCAGAGGTTCCCCACTCTCCGGGTGAAGCCATTTCTCCTCATCTGAGTCCTACCCAGTCTCCTTTAGACTGTAAACCAGTCCCCCACGTCGGTTCTGGATTCCCCCTCGGTCATCAGAAACACCCTTTACCCTGTTAGAATGGTATAAGACCATACGACATGGAGTGGAAGTAAGGCCATTCGGCCCATCGAGTCCACTCTGCCATTTAATCATAGCTGTTGGGCATTTCAGCGCCACTTACATGCACACTCTCTGTATCCCTTAATTCCTTGCGAGATTAAGAATTTATCAATCCCTGCCTTGAAGACATTTAATGTCCCGGCCTCCAATGCGCTCCGTGGCAATGAATTCCACAGGCCCACCACTCTCTGGCTGAAGAAATGTCTCCTTGTTTCGGTTGTAAATTGACCCCCTCTAATTCTAAGGCTGTGCCCACGGGTCCTAGTATTCCCACCTGACAGGAACAATTTCCCAGCGTCCACCTTTTCTAAGCCATGCGTTATCTTGGAAGTTTCTATTAGATCTCCCTTCAACCTTCTAAACTCTAACGAATACAAGGTTATAGGTTTCTGTGGGATCATCCCCAACCTAATTCTCACTGTGTGGACATTGGATGCATTAGAGACAGGAAAAGCCCATTCAATTGTGGCTGATCTATATCTGAACACCATCTACGGGTCTCTCTTCCTTAACCTGTGATCACATTTTGCCCAGAAAAAAAACAAATAAACTATCGATCTGAGCTCTGAAGTTTCCAGTTGGCCGCCTTTATCTGAGTGAGGGGTAAAGGTTCCAGAGACCCCCTTCTGTCTGTGTGAGGGTGTGATTGCTGAGATCATATCCCCAGCCCACTGAGATGTTCAGGTTGAACATTCCCAGCTGAAACAGAGCAGATTGTTTTCCTCTATCTGCTGGTTCCTCTTAACCATCTTCAATGCACCTTAAACAGCTGCCAGTCTCCCCATACCTGTCCCACTTTAATCAAGCATCGCGCTGGGTATAAAGGACTTGGTGAAACTGGAGAATGGCAAGTGGGTTTTCCTCGGTGTGCCGGGGTGAGGATCAATCCCACAAACAGCTGTATTTAGAAAGGTATCTGCTCTGTCACGTTTCCACCATGTTGCTGTTTGTAAGATCTTGCAGTGCACAAATTGTCTGCCATGTTTCCTACCTTCCACAAATCACTGCACTTCCAAAATAAATCTCTCTTTCACTGTCAGACACTGAGCATCTCCAGGAAAAGACACCCCTTGACATTCAATGGTGTTAACATCAATGAACCCCCTTCCCACCACTGTCATCATGCTGGGGGTCACTGTTCACCACATAGACACAGTGGCTATAACAACTGGAGTAACTCCCCTCCTGACTCCCCAAAGCCTGTCCCACCATCTACAAGGCACAAGTCAGGAGTGTGAGGGAATACTCCCCACTTGCCCCTGGATGGGGGCAGCTCCAACAACACTCAAGAAGCTCGACACCATCCAGGGACAAAGCAGCCCCCGCTTGATTGGCACCACACCCACAAACATCCCCTCCCTCCCTTACCCACCGACGCTCAGTAGCAGCAGTGTGTACCATCTACAAGATACACTGCAGAAACTCACCAAAGATCCTCAGGCAGCACCTTCCAAACCCACGGCCCCTTCCATCTAGAAAGACAAGGGGCCACAGATACATGGGAACCCCACCCCCTGCAAGTTCCCTCTGAGCCCCTCACCATCCTGACTTGGAAATATATCGTCGTTCCTTCAGTGTGGCTGGGTCAGAATCCTGGGATTCCCTCCCTCGGGGACATTGTGGGTCTACCCTCCAGCACATGGACTGCAGCAGGTCAAGAAGGCAGCTCACCCCCACCTTCTCAAGGGGGGCAAATGGGGAGGGGGCAAGACATGCTGGGCCCAGCCAGTGACTCCCACGCCTCAGGAACCAATAACAAACCAGCGCAGTCAGAAGGGGGTCAGTACAACGGTTTATTGATAAATAAGTGAATGTGTGTTACTGTACAGTGGCCCTGTGCGATGTAGGCACAGTGAGTGGGGGCCAGTTCGGATCCGCCCGCAGTTCATGGTGCAGTTTCTTGTGCATCACCAGTGGGGCAGATGGACAGTACAGGCTGCTCAACCAGCTCCACAGACGGTGATTGTTGGTCAACACTTCCTAAACAACAGAAACAACGGTGAGCTGCAGCAGCTCTTACTCCCTGGGATCCCCATCGCTGCGCAACTGCGACAGCAGGCAATTCAACTGCAGCAGCCTTCATGGCTGAGTTACCACTAATACATTCCAGAAGGCATGGGAGCAGACTGGGGAGCAGTGGGATAGAGAGAGGGACTGGCTGAGGAACAGAGGGATAGAGAGAGAGGACAGACTGGGGAACAGTGGGATAGAGAGGGGACAGACTGGGGAACAGTGGGATAGAGAGGGGGACTGGCTGAGGAACAGTGGGATAGAGAGGGGACAGACTGGGGAGCAGTGGGATAGAGAGAGAGGACAGACTGGGGACAGTGGGATAGAGAGAGAGGACAGACTGGGGAGCAGTGGGATAGAGAGAGGGACTGGCTGAGGAACAGTGGGATAGAGAGAGAGGACAGACTGGGGAACAGTGGGAGGTAGAGAGGGTACAAACTGGGGAACACTGGGATAGAGAGAGGGGACAGACTGGG
>NC_057719.1:92367392-92368356 GCF_004010195.1 Chiloscyllium plagiosum | reverse complement strand
TCAGTGTGGCTGGGTCAGAATCCTGGGATTCCCTCCCTCAGGGACATTGTGGGACTACCCTCCAGCACATGGACTGCAACGGGTCAAGAAAGCAGCTCACCCCCACCTTCTCAAGGGGGGCAACTAGGGTCAGGCCCACCTAGCGACACCCACATCCCATGAGTCTTTGAGGTTTCCTGATTCAGGATGAGATACCAGAGAGATGAAAAACATTTGCTGCATTATCCTCTGGAGGTTATAGGTTACCTTCAGCATACCTCTTTTAATATAGGTCATTATTAACAAGGTTCCAAACGGAAAAGCCTGGTCAAGCTGCCTGTTAGCGTGATACTATTCAACCGCCTGAGAGAGAGGAAGAGAGAGAGTGAGACAGATCTCAATTCATTAAAAATGGTGGCATTGATTGTTGTCTAAAAGACAAGAAGGAGAATAAAGGATGCCATGGTAACCAGAGCTCGCCCAGTGTGTTGTGTGGTCAATATTGTGATGCTACCCAGGGTTGAGCATCTCACGTATGCAGTGGCAGAACCCATCCTCCCTGTCGAAGGGGATGAGACAATAAGAGTGGATGGTGAGACCAGTTCAGGAGCAGCTTGGTGTTGGGAGTGTGGTGTGTAAAAAGGCAGAGATTCCAATCACAACCCCCTCACACACCAGGAGGAACCCGCAATACCATTGGACCTTAAACAGCCAGCTCTCCTTGTCCCTGGGAGGTCATCCTCACTGCCAGAGGGTGTCCAGTGCTTTGGTCACTCTGCTCTCAATGATTCTTCCTGTTGCCACCTGATAGAAACCTGATTTCATCCAAATCCCTTTGGCCCTCGACTGTTCATTTTCAGTGTCACCCATCACGGTTACCCCACCCCTCTATCTCTATAACCCCCTCCAGCCCCTACACACCACCCTATCTCTGTAACCCCCTCCAGCCCCTACATACTACCCTATCTCTATTACCTCCTCCAGC
>NC_057719.1:92362374-92366424 GCF_004010195.1 Chiloscyllium plagiosum | reverse complement strand
GGGCACTGTCGGAGGGTCAGTACTGAGGGAGTGGGCACTGTCGGAGGGTCAGTGCTGAGGGAGTGGTCACTGTCGGAGGGTCAGTGCTGAGGGAGCGCCGCACTGTCGGCAGTATCATGATTTGACTGAATCGTTAATATTGAGTCTATCTACAGGCAGTAATGTTTTCCCCAGGCATGTCTTTCGAGGTATCAACCAGGAGTGTTCTCCCAGGTTCTACTGAGGGGACGACAGGATCCCTGAACTGATGTCGGGATATTTAATTAACCTTGGCATCTTGCTGCTGATGCATTTGGGACCTTGCTGTGTGCCATATTTCTAGTGGGTTTGCAAAGTACTTCCTCTGGCTGCTTTGACACATCCTGAAGGTGCTGAAAGTCATGTCATTTCTTGTCCAGCTCAAAGATGTTAATTTTACTGATAACCAGCAGGTGTCAGCAGTGAGCTATCCTGTCAGCTGGCCATGTGGACCATTCAACACCATCTGCAACATCAGAAAGTTGCTGATTACTTTCATTGTATTCCATCCTTTGCTCAAATGCAGGGGGCATTTAAGCAGAGAGACATTGCCCCATGTGTGCTGTTAATTTCCGGTGAGACACATCTGGAAAGCAGTAACAGGATAGGTCAGAATCAGCATGGATTTATGAAGGGGAAATCATAATTAGAGAGCATAGGCTAAGGGTGAGAGGGGAAAGATATAAAAGAGACCTAAGGGGCAACTTTTTCACACAGAGGGTGGTGTGTGCATGGAATGAGCTGCCAGAGGAAGTGGTGGAGGCTGGTACAATTACAGCATTTAAAAGGCATTTGGATGGGTATATGGATAGGAAGGGTTTGGAGGGATATGGGTCTGCACTGGCTCTCCAAATGAGTGAAATGACTGGGTCCCATTCTCCTGCCTTGTCCCCAGTGCCTTACACATTGGGCTTCTGTTTAGATTACCATCCAACACCCCTTTTGAAAGCCTCAATCTAACCTGCCCCCATCACGTTTCCAGGCAGTGCGTTCCAGACCCTAACCACTGTCTGTGTGAGAAAGCTTTTACTCACCTCAGGTTTCTTTTTGGAGATTCACTTTAAATTTTATACAAATATACATAGAGTCACACAGCACGGAAACAGACCCAAATCGTTAGCGCCAACCAAACATCTCAATCTGATCCAGTCCCCATTTGCCAGCATTTATCCCATATCCCTCTAACCCTTCCTATTCATATACCAATCCAGGTGCCTTTTAAATGCTGTAATTTAATTGTACCAGCCTCCACCACTTCCTGTGGCAGCTCATTCCATACACGCACCACCCTCTGAGTGAAAAAGTTGCCCCTTACGTCTCTTTTATATCTTTCCCCTCTCACCCTAAACCTATGCCCTCTAGTTTTGGACTCTCCTCCCCAGGGAAAAGATCTTGACTACTTACCCTACCCATGCCCCTCATGATTCTATAAACCTCTATAAGGTCAACCCTCAGCCACCGACGCTCCAGGGAAAACTGACCCAGCCTAATCAGCCCCTCCCTGTAGCTCAATCTATGACATCTCATTCTCAATCCTTTTATGAACAGGAACAGTATCTCTCCACCTACTCTAACGCCCTCCTCATAAACCTTGATCAGATCTCCCTCTCAGCCCTGTTCCCACCCTCTCCAATCTATCCTCACCCCCTGTTGTGAACATCTTCTGCACTCTCCCCAATCCATTCACATCTTCCCGAGAATCGCTCACTGACAGACTAAAGGAAAGAAAGATTTGTTTTTTTTGGTGTTATGAAGTTGAAGGCCTGTACCGTAACTTTAAGAGAGAGTGAATGCTGTTCTGCACTGAGAGCTTACAAGCACCTGTCATTTGACTAACTAGCAGTCCCACAGTGTACTGGGAAATTGAAAATATGCAACATTTGGCTATAAAATTGATACCTGCGTTTTGGTTACTGTTTTGACAACAATTTGAATTTAACTAATCAGTTTAAATTATGCCCCAGGATACTGTTATGACACAGCGGTGAACCCTTCTGCTAATTAAACCAAACACTCAGAAAAGCTCACCTCACCTCGTAATCTGTTAAAGTATCAGTGACAGAGAATTTCCAAATTCCACTCTTTAAAGAAAAAATAATATCAATTTATTCCTTAAATCTAAAAGTGAACATTAATCAACAACTATTCACAACTCTAAGCCTCCCTTTCTCTTAACTGCTTATTACCTGCCTCCAACTCTACAACAATATGCTGTTCCGATAAGACACTGATTAAAATAACATCAACTTCATTTCCAAACCATACAGCGGTAGTTGTCTCCGGTGTCTTCTTCCTTTCAGCTGAAGATCTCCCTGGGTCATCTTCTGTCTTTTTACTGCAAATTTTTTCATATGAAAAGGTACCTTTGATAGAGAGGTTTCCTATTTTCCTGGGTCTCTCTCGATGGCAGTTGCTCTGTTTCCAATTTTCAAAATGTCTGCATTTTTATATCCCCAACACCGGATTATCTCATTGATTCAATGTTGGCAAAACAATAAATTCAAACTCGATTAGAATTTAGTATTGTTATGAAATTGAAGGTGTGTACTGTACCTTTAAGAGAGAGTGAATGCTGTTCTACACTGACAGCTTACAAGCACCTGCCATATGACTAGCTAGCAGGAATGAAGCCTTCCTGAAGAAGGGCTCATGCCCGAAACGTCGATTCTCCTCCTCCTTGGATGCTGCCTGACCTGCTGCGCTTTTCTAGCAACACATTTTCAGCTCTGATCTCCAGCACCTGCAGTCCTCACTTTCTCCTAGAAATCTGATTCCCAGGTTGATGGTCTGCAGTTATGGGTTCAAACCCCACAGTGGCAGATGGTGAGAATTGAATTCAGTAAAATGTTGAGTGAAGCTTGTGGGACCGCAGTGGATTGTTGTAAAAACCCCAGCTGGCTCACTCCTTTCTCCAGGGGTTGGAAATTTGCCATCCTTACCGAGTCTTGCCTCCAGACCCATGCAATTCCGGTTGATTTGTAACTGCTTTCTGAATTCTTCATCAGACGACTTAAAGTGCAAACTGTGTCTGCCCTCTCCACAGATGCTGACAGCTCTGCTGAGCTTAAATCAAAGTCTCCTGGCCTTTCCGATGGACGTTGAAGATCCCACTCCTGGCATTCGGAAGAAATGCAGTTCCCCTGAATCCCAGAGCTGACATTTGTCCCTGGATTCACATCTGAAATTCAGGGAATCCTAGGCACGTCTCATCATTACTTGTGGGCCTTTGCTGTGTGCAGTTTGGCCACTGTTTTCTCACCCTGGCGGCAGCGCTTCTGAAAGCTAGATTTTCCCCGTTCGTTCACAGGATCTCTGGCTAGGCTGGCAATTATTGCTGGTCTCTAATTGCCCCATTGCTGTGGGTCTGGAGTCATGTGTAGGCCAGACCGGGCAGTTTCCTTCCCTACTAGTGAGGTTGATCATTTTCTTTTCCTGATAATGGATTTAATGGTCATCATTAGATTCATAATTCCAGATTTTCCTTATTGATTTCAATTTCCGCTGTCTGCCGTGGTGGGATTTGAACCCCAGTCCCCGTGACATTAGCTGGGTTGTTGGATTAACAGTCAGTGATAATACCGGTAGGACACTGCCTCCACGCAGCGTGACATCGAACAATTCTTCCGCCGCCTTCGCCTCCGTGCCTACTTCTTTAACCAAGACTCTCGCCCACCCTCTGACGACCCCTTCTCCCGCCTCCAACACACCCCATCCACCTGGACACCCCGTGCTGGCCTCCTACCTGCCCTCGACCTCTTCATAGCTAACTGCCGCCGTGAAATTAACCGCCACCTGAACTCCCCCAGTCCTCTCACCCACTCCAACCTCTCACCCTCGGAACGCGCAGCCCTCCACTCCCTCCGTTCCAACCCCAACCTCACCATCAAACCAGCTGACAAGGGAGGCGCAGTAGTAGTTTGGCGCACCGACCTCTACACCGCTGAGGCCAAACGCCAGCTCGCAGATACCTCCTCCTACCATCCCTTTGACCATGACCCCATCCCCCACCACCAAACCATCATCTCCCAGACC
>NC_057719.1:92355869-92360655 GCF_004010195.1 Chiloscyllium plagiosum | reverse complement strand
ATGAGATAGCTTTGGCAAATAGAGTTAAGGAGAATCCTAAGGGTTTTTATAAATACATTAAGGACAAAAGGGTAACTAGGGAGAGAATAGGGCCCCTCAAAGATCAGCACCGCCTTCCTAACCTGAGATCTTCTTCTCGACCTCTCCGCCCCTATCCCAGTCTGACCTATCACCCTCACCTTGGCCTCTTTCCACCTATCACATTTCCGACGCCCCTCCCCCAAGTCCCTCCTCCCTACCTTTTATCTTAGCCTGCTAGACAAACTTTCCTCATTCCTGAAGAAGGGCTTATGCCCGAAACGTCGATTCTCCTGTTCCCTGGATGCTGCCTGACCTGCTGCGCTTTTCCAGCAACACATTTCCAGCTCTGATCTCCGGCATCTGCAGTCCTCACTTTCTCCACTGCCTCCACGCGGCGTTACTGGGTGAAGCTGACTCCATGCTGCCTGACCTGCTGCGCTTTTCCAGCAACACATTTCCAGCTCTGATCTCCGGCATCTGCAGTCCTCACTTTCTCCACTGCCTCCACGCGGCGTTACTGGGTGAAGCTGACTCCAGGACAAGGTGAGGTGGCACAAGGCTGCTACAAGATTGTGTTCCTTTCTGTATTTATTCATCAGAGTATTGAGTACAGGGGTTGGGAGGTCATGTTGCGGCTGTACAGGACATTGGTTAGGCCATTGTTGGAATATTGTGTGCAATTCTGGAATCTCCTTCCTATCGGAAGGATGTTGTGAAACTTGAAAGGGTTCAGAAAAGATTTACAAGGATGTTGCCAGGGTTGGAGGATCTGAGCTATAGGGAGAGGCTGAACAAGCTGGGGCTGTTTTCCCTGGAGCGTCGGAGGCTGAGGGGGGGACCTTATAGAGGCTTACAAAATCATGGAGGGCATGGATAGGGTAAATAGACAAGATCGTTTTCCCCGGGTAGGGGAGTCCAGAATTAGAGGGCATGGGTTTAGGGTGAGAGGGGAAAGATATGTTTAGATTAGATTACTTATAGTGTGTAAACAGGCCCTTCGGCCCAACAAGTCCACACTGACCCGCCGAAGCGCAACCCACCCAGACCCATGCTCCTACATTTACCCCTTCACCTAACATTGTGGGCAATTTAGTATGGCCAATCCACCTAACTTGCACATTTTTGGACTGTGGGAGGAAACCAGAGCACCCAGAGGAAACCCACGCAGACACGGGGAGAATGTGCAAACTCCACACAGACAGTTGCCTGAGGCAGGAATTGAACCCGGGTCCCTGGCGCTGTGAGGCAACAGTGCTAACCACTGAGCCACCGTGCCGCCCTAAAAGGGACCTATGGAGTAATGTTTTCACACAGAGGGTGGTGCGTGTATGGAATGAGCTGCCAGAGGAAGTAGTGGAGGCTGGTACAATTAAAACATTTTTTTTTAGAATTCCTACAGTGTGGAAACAGGCCCTTCAGCCCAACAAGTCCACATTGACCCTCTGAAGAGTAACCCACCCAGATCCTACATTTACCACTGACTGATGCACCTAACCTACACATCCCTGGACACTATGGGCAATTTAGCATGACCAATTCACCTAACCTGCACATTTAAAAGGCGCCTGGATGGGTACATAAATAGGAAAGGTTTAGAGCGATATGGGCCAAATGCTGACAAATGGGACCACATTAATTTAGGATATGTGGTCAGCATGGACAGGTTGGGCCGAAGAGTCTGTTTCTGTGCTGTACATCTCTGACTCTCTGCCCCTTTCCATCTGGTGCTTTATCTTTGAGGCGCCAGCAGCCACCCCCCCCCCCCCCCCCCCACCCCCCGCTCCTCCCCCCCTACTGGGCTGTCTTCCCTTTCTGAAATGGTCATGTAATGGGAGGTAGAGTTCAGGGCTTCCCCGATGAAAGGTCAAAGTGGGCGACTTTGTGCAAAGGAGCTTTGACTTGACGTCTGAGGTCTGGGCAGACTCTATCACTGCTAGATTTTCCTGATGCTGTTTGACAAGGCTATTTGGTCTTAACTACAGCCGTTAATCTGCAAACACCAGCTCCCTCCCCTCCCCAACCCATGTCTCTCCTCCCCAACCCCTCTCCCCAGCTCCAAGGTGAGCCGTCGTGTGAGCGATTAGCCTCCTGTGAGTGAGGGGCTGGTGGTGCTGGGGCAAGGAGGGATCTGTTGGCGGGAGGAGCAAGAGAGAGAGTAAAGTGTCTGACCAGCACAGAGTTCCTTTTGGAGTCCTCGTTTGTCTGTGGGTTTCAGTGCACCCTCACTGGGAACAGCGCCTGAGATTCCCCAGGGAAAACCGCTCTCCCACGGACCACGGGACGCGATTGAGGCCAGGTTGGACCAGGTCGAAGGCAAAAGAGGCTCTCAGGTGACCCAATTCAAGATTGTAACATTCGGAAGCAGGAGGGCGTGGGGGAGGAAGGCTGGAGTTACTGACCAGGATGTTTCCCGGTGTTGGCTAGCGCTGGGCGCGGATGGCATTGGGGGAGGTGGGGGCACGATTTCTGAATGAAAATAGAGGTGGGAATATTTTCCTGTCAGAGGGTCATCAATCTGGGGAACTCTCAGCAGAGACTGGGCCAATGAATATATTCAGGGCCACGTTTGGAAGATTTTCAATTGCTGAGGGAGTCAGCAAGTGTTGTAAATGTACCCACATCCACCACTTCCTCAGGACATTCACTCCACACACGAACCACTCTCCATGTAAAAAATTGCTCTGATGTCTTTTTAAATCTTGCTCCTCTCACCTTTAAAATGTGCCCCCTGGTCTTGAAATCCCCACCCTGGGGGTAAAGGGACCTTATCTATGCCCCTCGTTATTTTATAAACCTCACTAAAGTCACTCCTCAACCTCCTACGCTCCAGTGAAAAACATCCCAGCCTCACTGGAGGGGGTTACACCTCCAATCCCAGCAACATCCTGGTAAACCTCTTCTGGACTATCAGAAGGGGGAAGGGGGTGAGAAAGCGGAATGCTGATCAGATTAGATCAGCATTGAACGGCAGAGCAGGATTGAGGGGCTGAAGGGCCTTCTCGTGTTCCCATTCCACATACTCTTCCAGTTTCCCAATACATTCCCAATCTTCTGGCCCTATTCCCTCAACATCCCAACTCCCATTCCCCTCTCTCAACCTTTTGACAAATCTTGATCAATTGGGTCAATGGGCTGAGGAGTGGCAGATGGAGTTTGGTTTGGATTTATACAAAGTATTGTATTCTGTTAAAACTGACAGGACTTATCTGATTAAAAATAGGTAGTGTTGTCAAACAAAGAGAGCTAGCGGTTCGCATACATAATTCTTTGAAGTTCGCATCACATATAGATAGATGTTGTGGTGCTGGAAAAGCACAGCAGGTCAGGCAGCATCCGAGGAGCAGGAGAATCGACGTTTCGGGCATAACCCTTTCATTCCTGATGAAGGGCTCAGCCTGAAACATTGACTCTCCTGCTCCTGGGATGCTGCCTGACCTGCTGTGCTTTTCCTGCACTACAGTCTCGACTCTGAGCTCCAGCATCTGCAGTCCTCACTTTCTCCCATCACACTTAAACAGAGGGGTTAAGAAGGGGTTTAGTACCCTTGCCTTCATTGCTCAGACCTTTGAGTATAGGAGTTGGGGACGTCATGTTAAGGTTGTACAGGATATTGGTGAGGCCTGTTCTAGAAGATTGTGTCCAGTTCTGGTCACCCTTAGGAAGGATATTATCAAGGGTGGCAAGGTGTCTCAGTGGTTAGCACTGCTGCCTCACAGCACCTGGGTTCGATTCCCGCCTTGGGCGACTGACTGTGTGGAGTTTGCACATTCTCCCCGTGTCTGTGTGGGTTTCCTCCGGGTGCTCCGGTTTCCTCCCACAGTCCAAAGATGTGCAGGTCAGGGTGAATTGGCCATGCTAAACTGCCCGTAGTGTTAGGTGCGTTAGTCAGGGGGAATGGGTCTGGGTGGGTTACTCTTGGAAGGGGCGGTATGGACCTGTTGGACGGAAGGGCCTGTTTCCATGCTGTGGGGAATCTAATCTAACTTGCAGAGGGTTCAGAAGAGATTTACCAGGATGTTGCTGGGATTGGAGGGTTTGAGTTATAAGGAGAGGCTGGGATGTTTTTCACTGGAGTGTAGGAGGTTGAGGAGTGACCTTAGTGAGGTTTATAAAATAACGAGGGGCATAGATAAGGTCCCTTTACCCCCAGGGTGGGGATTTCAAGACCAGGAGGCACATTTTAAAGGTGAGAGGAGCAAGATTAAAAAAGACATCAGACCAATTTTGTTTTATTTGGAGAGTGGTTTGTGTGTGGAGTGAATGTCCTGAGGAAGTAGTGGATGTGGGTACATTTACAGCATTTAAAACACATTTGGATAAGGAATGAATGGGAAAGGTTTGGAGGGATATGGGCCAGTCGCAGGCAGGTGGGACTAGATTGGGGTTAGGATTAGCATGGACTGGTTGGACCGAAGGGTCTATTTCCTTGCTGTATGACTTTATGACCTAAATATCCTGCATTTATCTAGCACCTTTTTACTGAGCCAGACGTGGGAGAGTGTTTCCCAGTGTTGAGACACAGACAAGCATTCACAATCTCAGCTGCAGGGGGAGATCTTAAGGTATCAGCTCAAGCAAAGAGGCGGATTCTCAGGAATCCCTCAAAGAGAAGTGAAACACACAGAGAGACACAGAGAGGGTTTAGGGAGAGAGTTCCAGAGGTCGGGGCTCAGACAGCTGGAGGCACTGCCCCCAATGGTGGAGCGATGGGAATCAGGGAATGGTCAAGGGGCTGCTATTAGAGGGAGTTACAGAGATAAGGAGG
>NC_057719.1:92351372-92352670 GCF_004010195.1 Chiloscyllium plagiosum | reverse complement strand
CACTATGGGACAATTTCCCATGGCCAACCCACAAATAGGGTGGCACGTGGCACAGTCGTTAGCACTGCTGCCTCACAGCGTCAGAGCCCTGGGTTCAATTCCCACCTCGGGCAACTGTCTGTGTGGAGTTTGCACATTCTCCCCGTCTCTGCGTGGGTTTCCACCGGGTGCTCCAGTTTCCTCTCACAGTCCAAAGGTGAGCAGGTTAGGTGAATTGGCCATGCTAAAATTGCCCGTAGTGTTAGGTGTAGGGGAATGGGTCTGGGTGGGTTGCTCTTTGGAGGGTTGGTGTGGACTTGTTGGGCCGAAGGGCCTGTTTCCACACTGTAAGTAATCTAATCTAATCTAGAAATCCCTGGACACTATGGGACAATTTCCCATGGCCAATCCACCCTAACCTGCACATCCCTGGGCACTATGGAAGAATTTCCCGTGGCCAATCCACTCTAACCTACACATCTCTGGGCACTATGGGACAATTTCCCATGGCCAACCCACCCTAACCTGCACATCCCTGGAAACTATGGGACAATTTCCCATGGCCAATCCACCCTAACCTCCACATCCCTGGGCACTATGGGACACTTTCCCATGGTCAATCCACCCTAACCTGCTCATTCCTGGACTGTGGGAGGAAACCGGAGCACCCAGAGGAAACCCACACAGGCGCGGGGAGAATGTGTAAACTCCACACAGACAGTTGCCTGAGGCTGGAATTGAACCCAGGTCGCTGACAGCAGATCTAACCACTGAGCCGCTGCCTGCAGTGGTGACTCCTTCAGTCGGAACATATTAGGTCAGTGAGATTTTATTCTCTTATGGGTGTCTTAGGCTGGACCCAACATTTCCTGCCCAGTCCCCAGTTGCCCCCTCGAGAAGGTGGGGGGTGAGCTGCCTTCTTGACCCGCTGCAGTCCATTTGCTGGAGGGTAGACCCACAATGTCCCTGACGGACAGAATCCCAGGATTCGGACCCAGCCACACTGAGGGAACGGCGATATATTCCCAAGTCAGGATGGTGAGGGGCTCAGAGGGGAACTTGGAAGATGCTGCTATCCCTATCCCTTGTCACTATGTCTACACTGTCACACTACAATAGGAGATCAGGCACGATTTCACACGATGGGTCTCCAGGAACTGGACAGGGAGGAAACCACCGGCTGAATGATCAACATCCCAGCGTGGCTCCTACACCCCCTCCCTATCTCTGTAACCCCCTCTAGCCCCTACACCCCCTCCCTATCTCTGTAACCCCCTTCACCCCCTCCCTATCTCTGTCACCCCGTCCCTATCTCTGTA
>NC_057719.1:92348829-92350872 GCF_004010195.1 Chiloscyllium plagiosum | reverse complement strand
TATATTAATAATCAACACAAATTTCAGGGGAGATGGGTCATAGAGTCATAGAGTCATAGAGATGTACAGCACGGAAACAGACCCTTCAGTCCAACCCGTCCATGCCGACCAACATACCACCCTCTGCGTGAAAATGTTGCCCCTCAGGTCTCTTTTATATCTTTCCCCTCTCACCCTAAACCTATGCCCTGTAGTTCTGGACTCCCCGACCCCAGGGAAAAGACTTTGCCTATTTATCCTATCCATGCCCCCTCATAATTTTGTAAACCTCTATAAGGTCACCCTCAGCCTCTGAGGGATATTATTATAACTGAAACTTTCGACCTAAGGTGAGGCCAATCGGTACGAATGCACTCAACGCAATCAGAAAAACACTGCAGCGTTTTAAAAAGATTAAAACATCACTTTACAGATTCAGTCTCTTGCAAGCGAGTGAGCCAGCACATTAATCAGTCGGCCACTTGAATTAGGACACTGTAGCATTTGTCTGCAGTAAGAGCTAAAGGGGTCAACCAACATTCACACATCTCCCAAGTGCTCTCCTGAGCAAAAACTCCAAAGATGGAAAGCTCGCTCTTTTTTCCCTCTCTGTTTTACATGGTATGCTATAAATAGAGCTCTGCCATAAAATGTGCTGCTCATCACTTCGACCTTGTTCACTCACGATCTCTTCAAAGCTGCTGCACTCTAATGTTCAGCCACAACGGTCCTGCGCTTCACAGGCAGGTGGGACTAGTTTAGTTTGGGATCATGGTCAGCATGGCCTGGAAGGACTCTATGACTCTATTACTGCCCGCTGCAGGGCCCTGACCCACTGCCCAACTGTGTGGCAGCAGGCCATTCAGCCCTTCGAGTCCACACCGACTCTCTGCAGAGCATCTCACCAAGACCTGCACCCTACCCAGTCCTTGTAACCCTGCATTTCCCATGGCTAATCCACCTAACCTACACATCCCTGAACACTACGGGCTAATTTGGCGTGGCCAGTCCTCCTGACCTGCACATCTTTAGACTGTGGGAGGAAACAGGAGGAAACCCACACTGACACAGGGAGAATGTGCAAACTCCACACAGACAGTTGCCCGAGGCAGGAATCAAACCCACGTCCCTGGTGCTGTGAGGCAGTGGTGCTAACAACTGAACCACCAGACCACCCCAATGGGAGCACAGTAATTGGTTGCAGGCTCCCAGGACAGTATATCCTGCTTCAAAAGTGCTTAGTGACTGACCAGAGGGGAGCATTGGGAACCACTGGGAGATACCCACCTTGCCTTGCTTCTGAAACTACTCCCCCATCCCCCATGCCCAGTCCTGGGTGCAATACCAACAGCAGCCATGAGACTCCCAGTGGTGTCATTGAGCAACGCAGAGTTGCCAGCTTCTTCTCGGCCAACAGCTCTCAGAGGGTGGGACATGCAAATGGACCCTCCCTTGGCCATCCAGTTAGATGCCCAATTGTCGCTTAATTTCCCAGAAAGTGGTGCGCTGCCCGTCTCTCCAGCTGGTGGGGAGTTCAGCATCGCCTGAGGGTGACCATCTCTTGGCGAAGAGTATTGTGGGGGTGCAGGGTGTGAAGGTGCTGCTGGAGCTGTCACAGTGGGTGGGTGGGCAGAACTCAATGGGCTAAATAGCCGACATCTGCTCCTAGCGTCTTGGGGAAGAACAAACAATTGAGGCTCGCCCTCCGGTGTAGTACTGAACAAGCGCCATCCTCTTTCCCACGTTACAGCAGCGTCTACATTTCAAAAGCCTAACTACAACAAAGCATTTTGGGAAAGCAAATCTTAGCAGGACTTATACACTTAAGGTCCTAGGGAGTATGGCTGAACAAAGAGACCTTGCAGTGCAGGTTCAAAACTCCTTGAAAGTGGAGTCGCAGGTAGATAGGATAGTGAAGGTGGCGTTTGGTATGCTTTCCTTTATTGGTCAGAGTATTGAGTACAGGAGTTGGGAGGTCATGTTGCAGCTGTACAGGACATTGGTTAGGCCACTGTTGGAATATTGCATGCAATTCTGGTCTCCTTCCTATCGGAAAGATGTTGT
>NC_057719.1:92346954-92348766 GCF_004010195.1 Chiloscyllium plagiosum | reverse complement strand
AGGAAGTGGTGGAGGCTGGTACAGTTACAACATTTAAGAGGCATCTGGATGGGTATATGAATAGGAAGGGTTTGGAGGGATATGGGCCGGGTGCTGGCAGATGGAACTAGATTGGGTTGGGATATCTGGTCGGCATGGATGGGTTGGACCGAAGGGTCTGTTTCCATGCTGTGCATCTCTATGACTCTAATTGTCTGTGAAGCGCTTTGTGACATCTGGTGCTCCACGTAACCTATTTGTGCTGCCATTTAAAAATAAAAATCAATGACGTGGTGAAAGAGAACTTAAACGTCTCTGTAAAAGCAGACACGCTGACACATTGCTTCATCGTCTCCTCGTCAGGACAATGTACAAGAATGCCAAATCTCAAAGGGAACAACAACTTGTACTGCAGGAGGAGACTGGTTAGCAATGCAGTCATGGAGAATGTGCTGGGGAAAAGCTGCTTTTGCTGAATTTAATCCAAAGTCCCGGACGCATCAAACAATGAGGTGATCATTGACTCTCATAACAACCCATCTGGTTCAACAATGTCCTTTAGAGAGGGAAATCTTTACCTGCTCTAGCACATCCGCGTCTCCAGACCCACAGCAAAATAGCTAACACTTAACTGCTCCCCGACATAGCCCTAGTAAGAGACTCAGTTCAAGGGCATTTACAGATAGGCCATAAATACCACCCTTGTCGACGCCACATCCCATCAAAAGGAACTTTTTAAAAAGCATCAAACTTTTACCAGCACCCAACAGCTGAAAGGGGATTGTCTGGCTGTTTTAATACAGCAAATCAGTTTGCAAAGTATCCCAGTGTAAACTGCTCCCTCTGAAATTTGGCATTCTTGTTCTGATGTGTCCTTTCACAGAAACACTCACGCTCTCTTTCACCGTGTGACAATTGATTTTTTCTTTAACATATAAGCGCACTGCTTTGTGACTCTGCACGACAGATGGCGCCTGCATTTCAACAGTGCAGCACGGGCTACAAAGTACCTTGAGACAATCCAGGGCTGTGACAGGTGCTAGATAAATGCAAGGTGTCCTTATTTCACGATGGCAGACACTGCCTTCCACACCCCAGAGGGGGCAGTGTAATCTCCTGAGAGAGTGCTGCAAAAGGAAGGGCTTTTGCCCGAAGCGTGGATTTTCCTGCTCCTCGGATGCTGCCTGACCTGTTGTGCTTTTCCAGCATCAGTTTTATACATTACCTGGTAGCAAGGGGAGGGGAGGCAGTGGTTGATATTTTGGGTCAGTTCTTTATTTTTAGCCATAAGTAATAACTGGAAAACGATGCGTTTTGTAGGGCATGTCACAAGAGGCAAGAGATACTTCAAGGTACTCGGAGATTCGAAGAATCTGAGAGGAGACCTTATTGAAACGTGCAGTGTTCTGAGGAGACGAGGCAGGGTATGTTGTGGGCTGGGGGGTGTTCCCATCGCGTGTGCAGGGGTGTGAGGGTGGGGGGTGTTCCCACCACGTGTGCAGGGGTGTGAGGGTGGGGAGTGTTCCTATCGCGTGTGCAGGGGTGTGAGGGTGGGGGGTGTTCCCATGACGTGTGCAGGGGCGTGAGGGTGGGGGGTGTTCCCATTACGTGTGCAGGGGTGTGAGGGTGTGCACCCCTAACTGCTCATTACCACGGGGTGAGTGTTTGCTCTGATTTTGATAATCCTCCCCGCTCAGAGAACAAATGATCACAGCTTCCCCCATCTGGGACCACTCTGGGACCACTCCATCGCTCTCCGCCTCTTCATGACTGCCCAGGCCTGGCGAAGCAGTGCTGGCCAGGATTGGGCACAAACCCTGCCAACCCCTCCCT
>NC_057719.1:92318747-92343329 GCF_004010195.1 Chiloscyllium plagiosum | reverse complement strand
CCCCCCCTCCCCCCTGCACATGCAATGGGAACACTGCAGTGTTCCACTTGCGTGACCCTGTGCCAAAACCTGGGACATCAGAACTGGAGTGGGGGGTGTGATTCACCCACAATGAGCTTTCAATCCATACGCTCCACTAATAGCCCAGCAGTCGAGAGTGTGGTGCTGGAAAAACACAGCAGGTCAGGCAGCATCCGAGGGGCAGGAGAGTCAATGTTTCAGGCAAAAGCTTTTCCTCAGGAATGCATCAGCCCCTCCCTCTCGACCCTGACCCTCAGCCGCTCCCTCTCGACCCTGACCCTCAGCCGCTCCCTCTCGACCCTGACCCTCAGCCCTGCCCTCTCGACCCTGACCCTCAGCCCCTCCCTCTCGACCCTGACCCTCAGCCCCACCCTCTCGACCCTGACCCCCAGCCCTGCCCTCTCGACCATGATCTCCATCATCTGCAGTCCTCGCCTCTCCTGCCCCTCAGATGCTGCCTGACCTGCTGTGCTTTTCCAGCCCCACACTCTCGACTCTGACCCCCAGCCTCTTGAGGTCCTCACTCTCTCGTTATCGCCCAGCAGATAAGTTGAGCTTCTACTTCAGAAAGCCCTGGGTGAATACACGATAAGGGACTCCATGGTCTGTTATCTGGGGTTACCACAGCTCACATCTAATACTGGCCCACCAGCATCCCATCTCCCCGGTCCCGATCTACAGAACATTCGTCCAAGAAATCAAACCGGACAGATCATCTGGGCGTGAATTTAGGCACCAGAACAGATAATGGCAGAAGGGCCCATCGCAACAACCAAAGCACAGCCTGTAATAGAAGCAGGAACTGGACTGGAGTGAAATGCAGACAGAATCTCGCTTTCAAAACGGTCAAGGAGCTGGTGGACTATCCTTAGGGGCAGGTGGGAGTCCAGTTAGCTGGGGAGTCCTCAAGAGCCATGGTAGGACTGTACATCATAGAGTGGGAGCAGTGATAACAAGGGACTCTTCTGTGTGTGTTTTTTAATCTAGCTGTGAGCTATACTGAGTGGGTTGAAACCATGCATCTCAATGAGAACGTTGCAGGTTCAGCGCCCACTCCAGAAATCTGCGCACGTCATCAAGGTCAATACCGTGGGGAATGTCACCATCCCAGTTCATAGGATGGGAATTGAAGAGAAGCCTCGTGTTCCCTCACGCGTGGATGGAAACGATCTTAGCACGAGTTCAGAGACGACTCAGGAGCTCTCTTTGGTACCCTGAGCCAGTACTTGTCCCACCATCAGCATCACTGATTGATCTGGTTTTTATTTTTGTCTCTTTGCTGGCTTGCTGCACTTGTTACAGCACAACAGGGGCTCCTCCGGCATTTCATTGGCTGTGAAGGGGATTGGCATGTCCTGGGATGGGCCAGGTGCTATATAAATGCAGGTCCTTCCTTCGGGCATGTGGCAGTGCGGTCAATAGCGTGGAAACCGGCTGCCCCTATCCTGAGCAGGTATCTCCTGCAAAATCAGGAACTGGTTGCCTCAGAATCCAGCTGCGACTGGAAACAGCCAACTGGGAAATACGTTGCCACCAGAGAAATTCCAGGCCACGACCAGTTTAACTTTTAAAACCAGAACAGCACAAGAGGTAATGTCACCTGTGAGGCTGAGGAAGAGCCGACTGTTCCCTGCACAGCCCATGTCTCCCTGAAAGCCTTGACAAGCCTACCCTTCATGGGTGGAATGGAATGTCCCCAATTCCCCTGGGGAGTTTGGTGACTGGGGAGGATTTTATCCGGTGGGGGGGGGTTTGGTGACTGGGGAGGGAGGATTTTATCCGGTGGGGGGTTTGGTGACTGGGGAGGATTTTATCCGGTGGGGGGTTTGGTGACTGGGGAGGATTTTATCCGGTGGGGGGTTTGGTGACTGGGGAGGATTTTATCCGGTGGGGGGTTTGGTGACTGGGGAGGATTTTATCCGGTGGGGGGTTTGGTGACTGGGGAGGATTTTATCCGGTGGGGGGTTTGGTGACTGGGGAGGATTTTATCCGGTGGGGGGTTTGGTGACTGGGGAGGATTTTATCCGGTGGGGGGTTTGGTGACTGGGGAGGATTTTATCCGGTGGGGGGTTTGGTGACTGGGGAGGATTTGATCCGGTGGGGGGTTTGGTGACTGGGGAGCATTTTAGCTAGTGGGGAGTTTGGGGAGTTGTGAACGTGTCATTGGTTGGTGAGCTTGTTGACTGGGGTACATTTCATTAGGTGAAGTGACTGTGCTTGGGGCGTCACCATACAGGGGGCACAGCCAGCAAACCTGACAGCATACATTCCTGGTGGCCTCCTGAGGGTGGGGAAGGGAGGGTGGTCTGTCCCTGATTCAAAGAGACTCCAAACATCTCCTGATCTATGTTGCCACCGCTCCTTCAAGTTTATTCGGTGCTTGCTGATCTACAGTAGCTTCTGGTTAAGTGATGCCGCGATTTCTGAAATTCGGATCCTTGCGTTTAAACCGCAAATACAACCCCCCCCCCCCCCCCAAAGCCTCACTCCTCCATATCTTTGTGCTCTCCTTCAGCCCCTCAACCCACCAACAAACCTGTGCCCATCAAATCACCTGACCTGATGATCAATCATTCCTGAAGTCAGACGTCCCACCGTTGGTGACCACATTTTCAGCCGTTCTGTCAAGCTCTGAACTACCTCCCTCACTATCTCCGCCTCATTTGTCCTCCTGTAACGCACTCCTTTATATCCCCTTGACCAGATGTTTAGACACCTGCTCTCTTATCAAAGATCGAATTTGAATGCAGAGTACTGGGTTAAAGGTAGGATTCCTGGCAATGTAGAGGAACAGCGGGATCTTGGGGTCCATGTCTATAGTCCCTCAACGTTGTTACCCAGGTTGATAGGGTTGTTAAGAAGGCATATGGTGTGTTGGCTTTTATTTGCAGGGGGATTGAGTTTAAGATCTGCTAGGCTATGCTGCAGCTCTGTAGAGTCCTGGTTAGACCACACTTGGGATATTGTGTTCAGTTCTGGTCACCTCATTATCGGAAGGATGTGGTAGCTTGCAAGAGGGTGCAGAGGAGGTTGCCTGGACTGGAGAGCATGTCTTATGAAGAAAGGTTGAGGGAGCTAGGGCTTTTCTCATTGGGGTGGAGACGGATGAGAGGCAATTTGATAGAGGTGTACAAGATGATGAGAGGCATAGACAGAGTTGAATAGCCAGAGACTTTTTCCCAGGGCAGAAATGGCTATCACAAGGGGGCATCATTATACGGTGATTGGAGGTCGGTTCTTTACACAGAGTGTGGTGAGTGTGTGGAATGCACTGCCAGCAGTGGTAGGAAAGTCAGATACATTAGGGATATTTAAGCGACTCTTGGATAAGCACATGGATGATAGTGAAATGAAGGGTATGTAGGTTAGTCTGAACTTAGAGTAGGATAAAAGGTTGGCTGAAGGGCCTGTACTGTGCTGAACTGTTCCATGTTCTGTTATTTCATTCAGGTCTCCTGCTCCTGTGAAGCACTTTGGGTCATTTTACTGCTTTTTTGGACAGTTTATAATACACGTGGATCGCTGGCGGTGACTGACCCAGTTAAGAAGCAGAAGACTCAGATTGACTGGTTTTCTTGGAGAGACGTTTAAAAAGCTACCCTCTGACATGGTTACAGTCCCAGCCACTGTCCTGAACTAGAAAGTCAACACAGCAGGATTATAAGCGGGAGGTCTGGTACCACTCAAGGACAGAATTTCAGCAGTGAAGCAGATAAGTTAAAAAGAACAAAATCGACTCATTGGAGCAAAACACCTGGGATTTCTCTTAATGGCCAATGTGATTCATTTGTCCTTTGATAAAGTGTTATTTCAAAAGGTGTCATTAGAAAGAAGCTCATTAACTGCAAGCGAATATGGAACACAGTCAGAAGCTTTAACAGTGGCAGCCATGAGAATTTTATGTAAAATACGTTGGTTTATATTCAGTCAGAGACAGTCGGTGTAACCTCAGCAGGTTACTTACTGCATGGTCCAAAGCGCTCATTACCGGTGAACTAATTTTAAAATGTCATCGCTGCTGCTGACATGCAGCAGCTAATTCATACACGGCCGAGTTGGACCGAAGAGTCTGTACAGCTCTATGACTATGACACTGACCCTCTGAAGAGCATCCCACCCAGAATCCCTGTAACCCTGCACATTCCAAGGCTAATCCATCTAGCCTGCACATCCCTGGATGCTAGGGACAATTTAGCATAGTCAATCCATCTAACCCACACATTTTTGAACAGGCATTGAACAGGCGATTCGTTTTAGTCATATTGGCTGAGGGGTAAACACCACCCAAGGGGAACCAGGTGAATTCTCCTTTATACAGTACTCTGATCTCTTCTAACATCTACCTGAGATAGCAGGTGGACTCAAAATAATGACGCAGCACTCTGTTAGCACTCAAGTCTCTGGAGAGAGAGATGAATCATAATACTCTGATGGACTGCAATAGCAGAATCAGAACAGACGATATTTTTGGAAATTTGCAGTTTTCCTTATCCTCCGACAGCGGCGCGCTGAACTGACCTTGGGATGTATGTTGAAATATCTGTTACTCTCAAAGTTTTTTCTTTCGTTCTCAGCATAGTACAGTAAGAAGCTGTCCTTGATGAGGAAGAATCTGTGAAAGAGGAAAGGACTCAGTACATCAGGTCACTGTCGCGTTGTCCTGAACTAACTTAAACCAGAGCCCACTCAGCGATCAATCGGGTGATATTGCAACCGAAATTCTGTCTGCGCTGGATGATGTACAATTAAACACACATGACGTACAAGGATTAAACTGACTGCTAACAGTGAGACAAACAACACAGTGTCACTGTGCCTCAGGATGACTATACAGGCATGGAGTGGGTGTAATGCAGATTCACCAGTGCTGCCATTATAGAATGAGGACACATTATATAATCTAGACTAGTGTTTATTCAAATGTGGAAGTTCAAGAGTGATCAAATTGAGGTGTTAAATCATTGAATCTGAGAACCCCAACAGTGAGGAAGCAGGCCATTCAGCAACTTTTTCACACAGAGGGTGGTACGTGTATGGAATGAGCTGCCAGAGGAAGTGGTGGAGGCTGGTACAATTACAACATTTAAAAGGCATCTGGATGGGTATATGAATAAGAAGGGTTTAAAGGGATATGGGCCAAGTGCTGGCAAATGAGACTAGATTAGGATAACTGGTCGGCATGGACGAGTTGGACCGAAGGGTCTGTACAGCTCTATGACTATGACACTGACCCTCTGAAGAGCATCCCACCCAGAATCCCTGTAACCCTGCACATTCCAAGGCTAATCCATCTAGCCTGCACATCCCTGGATGCTAGGGACAATTTAGCATAGTCAATCCATCTAACCCACACATCTTTGAACTGTGGGAGGAAACTGGAGCGCCCGGAGGATTGTAAGGAGGTCATTAAAGAATTTAAAAGGGTGATTCCTCTGGCAGGAGACATCCAACCCAAAGTAGTGTCACTTCCAAATGAAAGCCCAAGCTCATTCTCACCCTGAGAGGTGTATGCAAATCCAGACCCCTTCTTCAAAAACCCTATCAAGGTTGGGATTGATTAAATATTTCAATAACTGAGATGAGCATCCTTCCCAAGCAGAAAGCCAGGGTGGGTTAGCACAGCAACCTTGATCTGATCAATCCGAGGTCACCGGACTCAACACGTTACCTCTGTTTTTCTCTCTTCCCACAGATGCTGCCAGACCTGCTGAGTTTCTCTTGTTTTTGTTTCAGATCTGCAGGATTTTGCTTTTAGATGATCTAACTGATTGGTCAAAGTGGCTAGAAGGGGGCCGAATGTCCTCCCATTGTCCCTCTGTTTCTATTAAAGCACTCTATTAAAGTCATTATTTCACTAGGAGTCAGTCCAATTCAAACTCAGTTAAGTGTGACAATGGCAAGTGATTCTGCCAGAAATTTACACAGTCACTATAACATCCTTGGTCACTATGGGATAATGCAATGTCGTGCACATTACCAATAAACTGTGTTGCTAAGTGCTCACTGGCACCCGAAAATGATGGTTATTTAGATACAGAGCAAATCCTGCCAATATCACAATGTTTTCATTATGGTATTTGTTCAGTCTTAAATAACAACTCTGTTAAACATGTCATGAAAGGTCTAAATCCCTCACATCCGACAGCCCCTGCAGTCCAGCTCTCAGCTATTCAGAACAGGGTTCTGGTGATCGATCACCAGCATTAAGCATGTTGCTCCCATGGCATAACCTGCCCAGGTCTGTGGCGTCTGACTGGTTCTTCCTGTCCTTATTTCAGATTTCCTGTGACTGCACAATTATTCCTTCCTCTCACCAAGCATCATACAATATCATTATTAGTGGAGCAATTTCTAAAAATATTCATCAAAGGAATTGCAGCATTTATTGCCCATTCTTAGTAGCTCTAGAGAAGGTGGTGGGAGTCACCTTCTTGAACTACTGCAGTCCGTGGGCTGTAGGGAGACCCACCATGCCGTTAGGGAGAAAATTCCAGCATTTTAACCCACTGACAATGAAGGAACAGCATTATATTTCCAAGTGAAGATGGTGAGTGGCTTGGAGGCAAATTTGCAGCTGGTTGTGTTCCCTCATATCTGCTGCCCTTGTCCTCCCAGATGGAAGTACTTGTGGGTTTAGAAGGTGCTGTCTGAGGATCTTTGGTGAATTTCTGCAATGCTTCTTGCAGATGGTACACACTGCTGCTTTCTGAGTATCGGTGGCGGAGGGAGTGGATGTGGTGCCAAGCAAAGTGGGCTGCTTTGTCCCGGATGGTGTCAAGCTTATTGAGTGTTGTTGGAGCTGCACCCATCCAGGTAAGTGGGGAGTATTCTATCACACTCCTGACTTGTGCCTTGTAGGTGATGGACAGGCTTCGGGGAGTCACGAAGGGAGTTACTCACCTAGCTTCTGACTTTAGCAATATGGTGGCACAGTGGTTAGCACTGCTGCCTCACAGCGCCAGGGACCTGGGTTCGATTCCAGCCTCGGCTGACTGTGTGTGTGGAGTTTGCACGTTCTCCCCGCGTCTGCGTGGGTTTCCTCCGGGCGCTCCGGTTTCCTCCCACAGTCCAAAGATGTGCAGGTCAGGTGAATTGGCCATGCTAAATTTCCCGTAGTGTTAGGTAAGAGGTAAATGTAGGAGTATGGGTGGGTTGCGCTTCGGCGGGTCGGTGTGGACTTGTTGGGCCGAAGGGCCTGTTTCCACACTGTAATGTAATCTAATGTAATCATTGCATCCTTTTAGAAATGGTTATACATGATTATTATTTGACACAAGTCATCCACTACTTGAATATTCCAAAATTATCAACTTAACTCCTTATTAGACCTACTGGAGAGGAATCTGGGAGCCAGGCATTAGTTAGGGCATACAACCTGACTTCAAATTCCTACTTGGTAAAATACTCATGACCTGGTGTCACCAGCGGTTAGGGGTTATCCAAGCTCCCGTGGATTTGGTAATGTGTTAGCCACATTAACCTTTTGAAGGGGCAGTTTAAAAAAAAGGGGGTATGATACAGGGGGTCACCCCCTCCTCCTGAAATGAGTTTCTCCAGGCTCTGAGTAGAAATCTGTTAAAGTGGGGCCGGAATTGGATTCCAGCTTGCAATCTCACCCCTCTCTTCCATGTCCCTCTCAGAGAGGTGGGACCTGTTTGGACAGTGCTGGGGAGGCGGTGAGGGGGTGTCATAGAGACGGAAGTGATCTGAAAAAAAAATATGCAGCAGGAGCTGGGTTTCCGTGAAAGTCGACCTTGCTATTTGCATCTGGAGGTTTTAAATGGGGGAGGTGGGGATGAGGGAAAATCAATTGTTTTGTATTTAAAGGCTGCCTAAGAATTCTCAACCCCCGAGGGGACGGCAGAGATTTGCTGAGCTGACGAATGCTTTTTTAAAAAAAAATAAGGACAGATTTCAAACGCTGCTGTTGTTTTTTTTTTATTTCTCCGACACTAAAGGTGCAGAGAGAAAAGCGAGAGGGAGAGAGGCGCCTGACACACAGACAAACCAAAACTAAAAGAAAAAAAAAGAATGCAACAAGAGAAAACAAAACAAAAAGCGAGGTTGAAACAAAATATTTCCCGAGGGTTGAGCTGTGTGCAGAGTTGCCCAGGTATCAAGCGGAACAAACAGCAAACACACTCAGACACATACATACAGACACATAGAGACACACACAGACACATACATACGTACCGACACACTCAGAGAGACACAGACACTCAGAGACACACAGAGACATACATACATACAGACACACTCAGAGAGACACACAGACACATACATACAGACACAGACACACACAGAGACACACACAGACACATACATACATACCGACACACTCAGAGACACACAGACACACAGAGACATACACACAGACACATACATACATACCGACACACTCAGAGAGACACACAGACAAACACATAGATACACACAGACACATACATACATACCGACACACTCAAACACACAGACACACACAGAGACATACACACAGACACATACAGAAAATGTCAGTCACCTTTTGGACCACTTGGCCGACTGTCTCCCGAAGGGTCTCTTCCACAGGACCCCGTGCAGTTGGACTTTGGTGCTAATGTCCAGCTTGTCCGCTGTCTCGGGGTACTCACTGAAATAGGACGGGAGGATGGCTGCTGACTTGGAGCTGAACATAGCCTAGCAGTGCAGAGAGAGACAGAGTGAAGGGATGGTGCGAGGAGGAGGGAACTGAACCTGGGAAGATGGGCAGAGGGAGGGAGGGAGGGAGACGCTGCTTACACAGCCAGCCCAAGCCCCTCCCTCCCCCTTGCATTCCCCCCTCCCAGTCACAGGAAGGTCAGGAGGGCCATTCACTGAGGGTTGCCTCTGAACCTCACTTCTAGCTGGCCAACTCTGTCAATATCAACGTGGATATTTCTAAAAGGAACCCCAATCACAACCCCCACCAGGTTTGGTTTTTTTTTTGGGGGGGGGGGTGAACCCTTTTGTATGAAGAAACGCTTCTGTAGTCCTGTTTCAGTTCCAATTCCAATGTCTTAGTCCTGATTTCCCTCAACCAATTTCTCTTTCTCGACCCTTCAGACCTTCAGTACATTATCCAGGCTGACATGACACCAATTGTTAAAGTTCACTTGAGAATGCCACTTTAAAAATGTTCTGCGGTTTAACTATGAAAGAACTGAAACCAACATGATCATTCTAAAGAGACTTAAATCCAGGTCTTTTTCAATATATAATTTCAGTTACATCACACTCTAAACTTGTGCTATAAATTCTGTGTCTGATGATCTTATACTGCACATGCACTTGATGAAGGAGCAGCGCTTCGAAAGCTAGTGCTTCCAAATAATCCTGCTGGACTATAACCTGGTGTTGTGTGATTTTTAACTTCAAACCTTGACTCATCACCACCTCAGTTGTCCAAACACGAGCAAATGCAGGCCTGGTCTGTGCAAACATTCTTTACAATATCATCCTTTCAGTTTGGGTATGAAACATTTTAGTTGGGGCACGTCATTGGCTGCATTCATGGTCCATCCCTAATTGCCCCTTGAGAAGGTGGTGAGTTGCCTTCTTGAACCATTGCAGTCCATGCCCACTGACGATGCCCTGAGGGAGGGAATTCCAGGCCTTTGGTCCAGCGACAGTGAAGGAATGGCCACAGCTGGCGAAATCTGCACGGCAGGTGGAGCGGGGTGTGTGTAGAATAGCAGCTCCTCCCGGCATTAGCGGAGGCAGTAGGGGACCCGGCTCCTGACGGTGACTGGGATGTCCTCCCGGTATTCGGGCGGCTGGTGCAGACAAAGCTCCTGCAGCGATCAGAGGCGGTGGTGGCAGTGGACTTTTTCAAGATGGCGGCACCGGCAAGATGGCATCTCGGAGGAGGGTGGCCGAAGCAGGACTCTTGGTGAGACTGCAGCGGTGGCATGGCATGGCAGCAGAAGAAAGGACTCCTGGCTACAGTCAGCCCAGAGCAAGGACCCCTGGCATTGGCGAGGTAGCGGCTCGGTACACCCAGAGCCAGAATTCACGGCATCTTCAAGATGGCAGTAGAGCTGGGGACTCCTGGTTGCCAGTGTGGGTTCTGCACAGGATGGTGTCAGCATAGATGGCATGAGGTGGGCCCAGCAGTGAAGAGATGGCATCTAAAGAGTGGCAGCAGCCAGCAAGGGAGGAGGGATGGTTTCGTCAGTGAGCTCGCTCAGGGCTCTCATTCAGTTATATCTTTCTTTTATTCTCAGACTATTCAAAATGTTGGCAGATTGAGGCAACTGTTGAATGCAAGTGACAATAAATACACAAACCGTTCATAGCACGGAGTCAGGATGGTGAGTGGCTTGGAGAGAAACTTGCAGGTGGTGGCGCCCTTCTAGATGGAAGTGGTCATGGGGTTGGAAAGTGCTTGTCCAAGGATCTTTGGTGAATTTCTACAGTGCATCTTGTAGATGGTACAGAGCATTAACGGTCGAGGGAGTGGATACTTAGGGAGATGGTGCCAATAGTAACCCCCCAGGATGTTGATAGTGGGGGGATCCAGCGATGGTAACATGGGGAGATGGTTAGATCCAATGTTACTGGAGATGGCATTTTGTGGCGTGAATGTTATTGGCCTCTTTTCAGCTCAAGCCTGGATCTAGTCCATGCAATTGAACATGGACTGTGCCAATACCTGAGGATTCGCAAATTGTGCTGAACATGCCCACGTCTGACCTTACGATGGAAGGAAAGTCATTAATGAAGCTGCTGCAGATGCTTGGGCCGAGGACATTACCCTGAGGAACTCCTGCAGCTATGCGGCTGAGATAACTGACCTCCAACAACCGCGACCATCTTCCTGTGTGCTTTCTCTCCAATTCCCATTCATTTCAGTTTCCCGAGGAATCCTTGATGCCACATTTGTTTAAACCACATTTTCTCATCAACCTGCTCAGCGATGTTGCAATTCACCTCTGGAACAGGTGGGACTTGAACCCTGACCTCCTGGTTCAGGGACACTACCACTGTGCCTTGATATCAAGGACGATTATTCTCACCTCCTGAATTCAGTTAGACCGAAAGATATAGGAACATAAATAGACCATTCAGCCCACTGGGTCTACTTGCGATCTGGCAATCTTTAACTCTACTTCCCCCTGTCTTATCTCCAAAACCCTCTATTCCCTTACTGTTTAAAATTCCGTCCATTGCAGCCGTAAATATACTGAATGACCTCCACAGCCCTCTGTGGTCAAGAATTCCACAGATTCACTCCCCTCATCTCTGCTTTAAACGAGTGACCCTTTATACTGAGATTCTCCCACAAAGGAGGAAAACAACCGCCCCACATCGACTCTGTCAAGACCCCTGAGAGTCTTGTACATTTCAACAAGACCACCTCTCATTCTTCTAAGCTCCAACGGTTATGGGCCCAACCTACTCAACCTCTCCTCCTAAGATCTCCCTACCTGACTGAGGTGTCCAAGATTATGAGGGGCCCAGACAGGGCCAGTAGGAACAAGCAGAGCTAATAGGGGGGAAATAACCAGAGGGCATATACAAGATAAGGGCCAGGAGAATTTAAGGAGAAATGTTCTTAGCCAGGGGTATCTGGAATTCACTGTCTGAGGAAGTGGTAAAGGCAGGAACCTTTAAGATATTTGGGAACTTTTTGGGATGAGCTTTTGCATCACCACGACATACAAGGCTACAGTCCAAGTGCTGGGAAACGGGATGAGAGGAGAGGGGTGCTTCACGACTGGGACAGGCAGAAAGGGGCAGTTGAAAAGCACATGATTAGTAAGCTTCCCCATGGTGAGAAAGGAGCGATCCCATTCAGAGTGAGACACAGTCTCAGTGAGTGTACGGTTCACGGAATTGGAGGCACTGTGGGAATTCACTGCGGGGCGCAGAAAGAGTTGCTTCTTGCTCGGGTTTTTCTGGCTCATAGCGTGTAAGGTGCGTACTTTTAAACAGAACAAATTGAAGCCCAGGATCAGGGCCTAGTGCAAAAGAGTGACATCACAAGTAAGCGAAGTTTGCTGATAGTTGCTCTGATTGTTAAAGATTACTTTCAGATTGAATGTAAATAGGAGAAATATTTACAGGCTACAAAGTAAAAGATCAGTATGATTTTTTTTTTTAAAAAGAAGCAAATTAAGAACTGAGTCATTAAAATGGAGATGCCAAATCAGGCAATATGTTATACCTGCATGAAGTGGGAGTTAATGGATCCCATTGTGCTTCAGTGACCAAATCTGTAGCAAGTGTTGGTTGCTTAAGGAACTCTGCCTTAAGGTCGATGAGCTGGAGTCTGAGTTTCAAACACTGATACCTGAGGGAGGGGGAAGAGTTACCTGGACGTAGGCAGTCACATCACTTAGATTAACTCTCATGAAATCAGTCAGTGACAGGAGGGTGTGACGTCAAGCGTGGAAGGTAGAGAGATCCAGGAGGTAATGTTGAAGGAGTTTCAGTCCCTGACGACAGGGAGGATGAGCAAACTGATCATAGCACCATGGTACAAGGACCCATGCAAAAGGTGGGAGAAAAGAGGGCAGCACAGTGGCTCAGTGGTTAGCACTGCTGCCTCACAGGAAGGAAGACGGACAGGTGGGACGGGTCATGAGGATGGTGCTGAGTTGGAAGGTTGGAACTGAGATAACGTGCGGGGAGAGGAATTGAGGAAACTGGTGAAATCCACATTGATGCCCTGGGGTTGGAGGGTCCCGAGGCGGAAGATCAGGTGTTCTTCCTCCAGGCGTCCGGTGGGGAGGGAGAGGCGATGGAAGAGGCCCAGGACCTGCATGCCCTCGGCAGAGGGGGAGGGGGTAGTTGAAATGCTGGGCCACAGGGCGGTGGGGTTGGTTGGTGCAGGTGTCCCAGAGATGTCCTCTGAAGCGCTCTGCGAGTAGGCATCCTGTCTCCCCAGTGTAAAGGAGACCGAATCGGGAGCAACGGATACGGTATATGACGTGTGTGGAAGTGGAGGTGGACGCTAAATTAAATTGTTGGGAGAGTGGGTTCAGTCACATGGAAAATTATGGAAGACTTTAAAGGTAGTGGGTTAAGGGCAGGTGATTAAAGTTTCCAGAATAACTAATAGATCAGAGAGTAGCTCAGGAATCTAACTTCAGGCACAACAGATAAGGGGATGAGAAGGGGGGCAGTCAATGCAGGGCTGTGGGTGTTGTACTTAAATGAACCGAACATCCAAATCAAGGCAGAAAATGGCGGGTACGAGGTTGTGGCTACCACAGAGATGTGGCTGCAAGGGGTTCAGGACTGGGAAGTAAATACTCATGTATTGGAAGGTCAGGCAAATGAGCAGGGTGGGGTAGGGTTGCCTTATCCGTTAAAAAAAATGAAATTACATCGACAGCAATTCATACAGAATCGGAAGGCGTAGATCCCGTATGGGTGGAGCTGAGGAACTGTGAAGGGGGAAGAGAAAAAAAAAAGCCTCCGAAGGGAGTCGTGCACACGCCTCCGAGCAGTGGTCAGGATGTGGGGAAGAAAATAAATAAGAAATACACAGTCACAATAATCATGGGGAGGGGGCTTCAATATGCAGGTGGACTGGATTGGTAGGGGACCACAAGAGAAGGAATTTGACGATCCGTAAGTCGGCTCTTTAGAGCAGCTTGTGGTAGACCCCCCCCCCCACTAGGAAACGGGCAACTCTGGATTTGGTGATGTGTAACGAGGCAAACTTGATTAGGGAGCTTAAGGTGAAGAGGAGACAGTGACCATAATATGATAAAATTCACCCTGCAGTTCAAAGAGAGAAGCTAAGAGTCAGAGAGAAGGGGATTCCAACTGAGTAAAAGGTGAATAGAAAGACATGAGGGAGAAGCTGGTCACAGTTGACTGGAAGGGGAGACTCACAGGGAAGCCAGCAGAGTAGCAATGGCAGGAGTCTCTGAGGGTAATGGGGAGATGCAGCAGAAATTCATCCCGAGGACAAAGAAGCATCCTCCCCCTGGTATCAGGCAATCATGGCTGACAAGGGAAGGGAGGACAGGCAAAAGAAAATAAACATACAACGTGGTGAAGATTCGCGGGAAGCCTTTAAAAAACCAGCAGAGGACAATTCAAAACAAAAAGGGGGAGATGAAATATGAGAGTTAGCTACCTCGTCATATAAAAGATTGCAGGAGATTTTTTTTTTAAGAAAGATATCTGAAAGGTAGAAGAGAGAGGCAAGAGTGGACTTGGACCACTGGAAAATGAGACTGGAGCAGTACTAATGTGGGACAAAGTAGTATCAGAGGAACTGAATAGATACTGTGCATCGGTGGAAGACACAGTACTTCGAGAGTCGGGGGCAGAGTGAGTGCAGTTGCCATCACTCAGGACAAGGTGTTGGGGAAGCTGAAAGGTGGATATATCACCCAGACCAGATAGACTACACCCCAGAGTTCTGAAGGCTGAGAAGATTGTGGAGGCGTTGATGGTGATCTTTCAGGAATCACTGGAGTTAGGGAGGATCCCAGAGGACTGGAAAATGGCTAATGTAACACATTGAGGAGGAGGGAGGTAGAAGACAGGCAAGTATCACACCGGTTAACCGGACGTTGGTTGTTGGTATGATCTGAGAGTCCATTGTTCAGGATGAGATTGCGCAGTACTTGGAAGCGCCTGGTAAAATAGAGCTGAGTCAGCACAGCTTCATCAGAGGGAGGTCATGACCGGCTAGAACTCTTTGAGGTGGTAACGAGCAGGTTAGACAAAGGAGAGCCAGAGGACATGAATTATTCGGATTTGCAGAAGACCTTTAACAGGGTGCCGCACAGGAGTCTGCTACATAAAATCCCATGATGTGAGGGGCAAGGTAAAAGGGGAGGCAACCCATCATCCTGAACTCTTAATCCAGAGAGACCGTGAGGACTGCAGATGCTGGAGATCAGAGTTGAGTGCGTGCTGTTGGAAAAGCACAGCAGGTCAGGCAGCCTCCGAGGAGCAGGAAAATCAACGTTCTGGCCCGAAACATCGATTTTCCTGCTCCTTGGATGCTGCTTGACCTGCTGTGCGTTTCCAGCCACATACCCTCAACTCTTAATCCAGAGAGCCAGGTAACATTCTGGGGACTTGAGATAAATCCATCCATGGCTAATGGTGGAATTTGAATTCAATAAAACTCTGAAATTAAGAGTCCAATCACGACCATGAGTCCATTGTCGGAAAAAATTCATCTGGTTCACTAACGTCCTTTAGGGAAGGAAACCGCCATCCTTACCTGGTCTTGCCTACATGTGACTCCTGACCCACATCAATATGGTTGACTCTTAACTGTCCTCCAGGCAATTAGGGATGGACAATAAATGCTGGCCTAGCAAGCGGCGTCCACATCCCATGAAAGAATAATGGAATAAGACATTGGCATGGATAGAGGATGAGCTGACAGGCAGAAGGCACAGAGTGCAGATAAAGGGGTCTTTTTCAGGATGGCAACTGGTGACTAATGGAGTTCCACACGGATCAATATTGGGACCGCAACCATTCACATTATACGTTAACAATCTGGATAAAGAAGCAGAAGGCATTGTTGCTAAATTTGCAGATGACACAATGATAGGTGGAGAGACAGGTGATGTGGAGAAGGCGGGGAGATTGCAGAAGGAGCACAGGCAGACAGATAACAATGTGGTTAAAAATGCGTTGCTGGAAAAGCACAGCAGGTCCGGCAGCATCCAAGGAGAAGGAGAATCGACATTTCGGGCAAAGGGCTTATGCCCGAAACGTCGATTCTCCTTCTCCTTGGATGCTGCCTGACCTGCTGCGCTTTTCCAGCAACACATTTTTAAGCTCTGATCTCCAGCATCTGCAGTCCTCACTTTCTCCTAGATAACAATGTGGGACAGGATGTGCCAAAGTACACCCTTCTCTGCCGGGAATCAGTGACGGCAGTCTGCAGTGTAGATAATTCCAGTTGATATTTAAAACTGACAGAAAATAAACAGGTAAAGCTTTCAAATTTCTGACATCCTCGACGCGATCCGAGCCCAGGGGGAGCTTACATGCATTGAAGCATCGATGCAGTGAGTACCTGAAGCCTTTCTCTATCTCTCAAGTGGAAAGGTAATGCTGAACAGTAAAAGTCCCCAGTGGACCGGGACGATTTGTTAGGGGTCTGCCGACAGAGCCTTCTCTGGGCAACATGCCAGTCCCCAGTGAGGGAACGTGGCAAACTACTATACCACCTACTGGGCAAGAGCTGCAACAAAATGTAAGAACTACCAGACGCCGAGAGATTCTGCTGGGTGAATGAAAATTTTGCAGCGCTCAGCAAAGAAAACCAACCTTCGACGTTCCTGGAACTTGCTGATACGGGCACTGCTGCAGTGATTAAATGTTTAATGACAATTCCTAATTGCCCTGGAGACGCGGGTGGGCAGCTGCCTTTCTGAAACTCTGCAGGCAAAAGGGGATGGGATGTTGAACAGGGGTCAGTGACTGTGAAACTAGAGGGGGTGGTGAATGGGATTGAGTGAGAGAAAGGGGAAGGGCTGTTCAATGAGTGTGAAAGGGGAGGGAGTGTTGAACAGAGATCACTAGGTGAGAATGTAGTGGGGCTGAACAGTATTCAGTGCGTATGACATTACTAGCAATTGGACGTAGATGTAAAATTATAGACATTTGATCCTCTATCAGAACAAGAGTCATCAACATGAACCTTGAAACCTATTTCCTTCATAGAATGCCACTTGCCCTACTAAGTGCTTCCACACTGTTATGTGTTTTTAACACTTAATTTGAGGTTTGGACCAAAATATGAAACATTACAGCTGGTTAAATCCGAGTATATAAATTCATGTCTTAAAAATACAAGCATTTAACAGACACGTAACCCTGACTTGCGGCTCACTCCCACATTCACACTCCTTGCATTTTAACTTCTTCTGTACATTGTGACATCGTTATATCGTGCCCTCTCCAAAACAAATTAAGGCACGCCTTGAAAAACTATCCGTTTGACTAGAATGCCTGCATAAACGCTGGTTTCTGCATTCCAGTGTTATTACAGGCTTTTTTGTTTGCTAAACCCATTTCTGGTTGGGGTGGAGGTTGGCACAATTGCAGCACGGGCGGTACAGTGGCTCAGTGGTTAGCACTACTGCCTCACAGCACCAGGGACCCAGGTTCAATTCCCGCCTTGGGCAACTGTCTGTGTGGAGTTTGCACATTCTCCCCGTATCTGTGTGGGTTTCCTCCGGGTGCTCCGGTTTCCTCCTACAGTCCAAAGATGAGCAGGTTAGGTGAATTGGCCAGGCTAAATTGCCCATTGTGTTAGGTGTAGAGGAATGGGTCTGGGTGGGTTGTTCTTCGGAGGGTAGGTGTGGACTTGTTGGGCCGAAGGGCCTGTTTCCACACTGTAGGGAATCCAATCTAATCTTAAAAGGCATCTGGATGGGTATATGAGCAGGATGGGCTTGGTGGGATATGGGCCAGATGCTGGCAGGTGGGACTAGATTGGGGTGGGATATCTGGTTGGCATGGACGGGTAGAACCAAAGGGTCTGTTTCCATGCTGTGCATCTCCAAGACTCTATGGTTGCCTTCTGGCAGGTGTATTTAGTTGACGTGCATTTGGATGAAATGCCAGGGCCACATCAAACAGAAAGCACTTGGTTACTGTTAAAGGCAGGCCTGCAAATGAAGCCAGCTTACATCGAGGCATTGAGTACAGTGGGAGCAGGGTATTTGGAGCTGGAGGACAAATACACAGGATGATCTAATGATCTACTCGTTCGACTAGGGGTGGTCCACTCTTTTCTTAAGAATAAAAAAAATCACGAGCTGAGACTGGAAGTGTGTAAATTGACAAGGTACTGTTCAACATTTGAATTGCAAAATATAATCTTAAAATGAAGAAAGCCGACCTTTACCTTTATTTCGAGGTAAAACATGACTTTTCTTTTTAAACCTCTCGTTTCCTCTGCTTTGTGTTTCCACCCTTCGATGCCTAGTCCCTTTCTCAGGGCCCTCCACTTCCTGGCTGTCGCTGAGCCCATTAGGTCTGAATTAAAAGGATCCTTGACCACTTTACCAGGCCGCCTGGACCCACCACCCCTAGCCCCTGATCCTGGTTCTTCACAGCAGCTTTCCTCCAGCTGCCAGCACTGCTTCTGCCCCTCCTGCCCAGCCCTTTGGTCCCTGATGCCCCTGGCAGCTGGAAAATGGTGGCCACCCTGTGTGGCCATGAGCTGCCAATTACTCACGACTGACCTCTGCTCTAAAGGCGGAAAAACAGGAGTCGTCCATTTGGCCCTTTGACCCTGCTCCACCATTCAATATGATAATGGCTGATCATCCAACTGAGCCCCCCCGCTCCTGCTTTGCCCCCATACCCTTTAGCTCTAAGAACCAGATCTAACTCCTTGGAAATATTCAATGTTTCAACCTCAACCCCACTTTCGGTGATTGAGGATTCTACAAGCTCAGCACACTCTGGGCGAAGATATTTCTCCCCATCTCAGTCTCAAAGGGTCTATCCCCATATCCCTAGACCGGGAGCCCCGGTTCTGAAATAAACTGAAAGCACAGACGATACCCTGTCGTTAAAATCTTGTGAAACGACATTGCTCATCGATCCAGGAAATGAGAGACAGAGACAGGCTCCTTCGGGAGAAGTACCGGGATGCATCATCCCACAACCAGAAAATGCACAATTAAAATAAAAGAGGGACGATGGAGTTAGTAAGGAAAGAAAGCCCTTTCATTGATAAAGTATGCACGTACAATGCGACCAGCATTTTGATCACCCATTTTCTCAAGAAGCTTTTGAGTTTGAAGAGAGATGTTTACGTGATATTCATGACGGAATAAAAATAAATACTGTACAAAAATAAAGGATTGGCCACTTATTAAAAATTTATTTATAGATAATTTATCTTAAAAACAAAAAAAAAAATTGCAACATCTGTTAATGTGCACAAAGAGAGTTGGAATAATAAGGCAATCATCCATGGAATGATTTCAGTTCACATAAAACAACTGAAGCAATAGAACATGGTTCAGAACAAGAAATAGTCACAACTCAGCACAGTCATACTAATTATATTTCACTCTTCCCACATTTTTAACTACCAGTGAGCTGGGCATAGACAGTTACCAAGACCACCATCTGCCACGCCAGTCCTCCCACCAACTTCTAGAGCATTCCTTGCTACCTGATCACCTCATCTTCCCCCCTGACAAGTTAAACGTCATTCTGATGAAGGGTCAAAGGTAATCCCACAATTGTACTTCCATACCTATAGACCATCCAACACCACACCCACTCTTCAAACTTTATCCCAACCAATTCCCCATCCTTAACTCAGCACAGAGTGTTACCCTTTCTTTCAACCCAATCCAATTTTACCTTTTGGGTGCTTCCACCATCATCATTTAAATGGTTAACCATTTAAAATCAAAATCCAGGCTATATTCTCTTTCCCCATTTACATTAAAGTACTCTTAAACAAAAACATCTCCGTGTACAGGAGCCCCTCAAACTCAGATTATCGAGCACACAAGACACTGAACTAGCAGGCGAAACGTACAGGCTACAAACTTGAAGACCGCAGCTGAATGTGAAGACTCTACACACTTATGAATAAAATTCAGTAAAAATTATATGTCACAAATCATGTACCAAACCCGGTGTTAATTCCCTTGGCTTGATTAATGCCATGGATTATCTCTAATGCACCCCAAGTTCTTCATTAATTTATTAAGTGGCTGAATTCTGTCCTTTGCACCAAGACACTATTTGGTTAAGCTTGCAACTCCCTCATTTGGCTGGGCTGGGAACTAACAGATGTTTGACTTCGTCATGGAGGCAAAGATAAAACGCAATTACCTTTTCAAAAAGACTACACGGTGGGAATTCTTCCGGACTTTCTGGTTGCAACCTGGCCAAATTTTATTACAATATACTTCATCTTTCCAATGCCATTTCATTGGGAATTCCACGCAGTTAAAGAAAAAAACAAACCGAAGGAGGGGAAATCCCAAAGCCTGCAGCAATCAGGCTCAGCCGCAATGGGATTACTGTCAGACCGTCATTATCCACGCTCCTCCTTGCTCCGACGCTGGTTAGTGCTGGTGACCCACGGAGAGGACCAATGGAATCAAGCAGCCCACGACCAGGGTGCAAACCTCGAGCCGAGTGAGTCCCTTGCCGCCGGACTCGGCCTTGTGACTGTGGCCGCTGCCTCCCACCTCTGGGAGCACGTGCACTGTGGCTACGTACAGGAAAGTCCCTGCCGAAAACAGCATGGCTATTCCGGTGGCGTTCACGTCCGAAAGTGCTTCCTTACTGCTCTGCAATCAGATAACAAGAGAAGAGAAGAGAACACACGTTATTAATTCAGCGGACACTTATTATCCAGTGGGTGTCACTGGCTGGGCCAGCATTAAGTTTTTTTTTTGCCTGACCCTAATTGCCCTCGAGGTGGTGATGGTGAGTTATTGCTTTGAATTGCTGCAGCCCACAGTATGTGTGGACACCCAAAATGCCATTGGGGAGGGAGTTCCAGGAATTTGACCCAGTGATACTGAAGGAACAATGATATATTTTCAAGTCAGGATGGTGACTGGCTTGGAGGGGAACTTGCAGGTAGTGGTGTGTATCTGCTGCCCTTATCCTTCTAGATGGAAGTGATTGTGCAGTGTAATAAATACCCTCTCGTTCTAAAAACCACAGCAAATATCCTTGGTTTTTGATTTCAAAATTGATTGGTATTAGGTAAAATCAGCAGTCACATGGAAAAGGAAGAGACACTTGTTAGGAAGAGACAGCATGGATTTCTAAAGGGGAAATCACGTTTAACCGACTTGAAGTTTGTTTGAAGAGGTAGTGGAAAGGGTTGGTGAAGGTAATGTGGTTTACACGGATTTCCAGAAGGCATTTGATCCAGTGCCTCACAACAGACTGGAGGGAAGCTGTGGACCATGGAATGAAAGTGACAGTGCCAGTATGGATATAAAATTGGGCGGTGACAGAAAACAGAGGAATGGTCAGTGGATATTTGTGAAGCTGAAGGAATGTTTGCGGCCACATTCCCCAGAGGTCAACACTGGAACCGTCAATTTTCTTGATAGGTGTTAACGTTCTAAATCGTGGTGCGAAGGGAACAATTCTGAAGAACCTGTAGAGAGGAGGACAGCGTCGAGCTCCAAACGAGCACTGACAAATTGGTGGAGTGGGTGGACAAGGTGGCAGACAGGGCTCACTGCAGAGAAGTGTGAGCTGGTGCACTTTGGTTTGAAGAACAACAAAAGACAACATAATGTAGGGAGTACAATTCTGAAGAAGTTGTAGAAACTGATGTGAAGGTTATTGAAGGTTATGGCAGTAAACAGAGCAGTTAATAAAGCAGACAGCATTCCTGACTTTGTTAATAGGGGCACAGAGTACAAGACACTTGTTAGAACTCAGCTGGAACACTATATACAGTTGTGGGAGCCGCATTCTAAGAAAGAGGTGAATGGATTGGATATAGTTTACAAGAATGTTTCTCATACCTGGAGTCATTAGCTGAGGGTACACTGAAGAGTCTGGGACTGATCTCCCTGGATAGGAGGCTAATAGGAGGCCTGATTTCAAAATCCTGACTGGACTGGATAGAGCAGACAGGGTGAAATTATTTACATCCTAAAAGATCAAAGAACGAGAAGACGTAGAAGGCAAAGTGATGTGCAAATGAAGCAAGGTTGATGTGAGAAAATACTTTTCCACATGGAGTTTGGAATGCACTGCCTGAGAATGTGGCAGAGGCTGGTTCATTTGAGGCATTCAAGAGGGTACTGGGTGGTTATATGGATGGAAATAGGGCACAAGGATTGGGATAAGCCAATAGAACAGACGCAGGTGCCATGGGCTGAATAGCCTCCTTCTGCACTGTAATAATTCTGAGAGGGGGTGATCAAATGCAGTTGGACAGTTTCAAACCAGATTCTAAGCACACAGCTACCTCTTAATAGCATCATTAAATTAGCAGCGTTGGTCAGCAATTCGCACTTGCCGCACAACCAAACCCTAACAGTTATTTTCCACTTGCAGCCTGTGAAATGGCTGGTGATCAGTTTGTTGGTGCTGCTAACCGATAGAGGGAACTGGGCCAGAATGCCAGGAGAATGGCCCTCATCTGCGAATTGTGCCATTGAGTCTTTAATGCCCACTTTGGTGTGAATGGGTCTGTGGTTAAAAGTCCTATCTGAACATGCCCTCTCACCACAGCGGACCCTTGCAACTTCACTGGAGTGCCAAGTCCATTAGTGAACTCGGGTGAAAATGTGAGCACTGGGGGTCAGGCTGACCTTGTCCTGGATAGAAATCTTTAGATGGCAATCAGGGGAGGAAAATTGCACTTTTTCTCTATTCTGTCATGGGACCAAAAGGTGGCCATTCAGCACTTCAACCCTGTTCTGCTATTCTTTTCGATTTATAGCTGACCAAAACCTCACTCTGCTTACCTGCTTTGATTCAAAACTTTTCATATTCTCATCTAATAATCTCATGTTTGAAATTTCAATTGACTGTGGAAGGAAATTTGATTAGATTCCCTACGATGTGGAAACAGTCCCTTCAGCCCAATAAGTCCACGCTGACCTTCTGAAGAGTAACCCACCAAGACCCATTTCCTTCTGACTAACGCACCTAACACTATGGGCAGTTTAGCATGGCCAATTCACCTAACCTGCATTTCAGAAGGTAATCTGTTGGGTGGAAACTTCCTGAGCTTGTTCTGATATCCCTGCTGGAAGGTATACACGCAGTCGTTAGGATAGAACAGATTGGAGTTTGGTTGCTTATCACACAGGAAGAACTAGCAAGAGGATAAGGTAACCGAGATCTCCCAGTCTATACTGCTCTAAAAATACATTTCAGCAAGTGTTGTGAATGGGTCCTTTAGACAATAGATGGTAGGAGAATGACTTTGAGACCACCATTGCCACAGAGGGACTAAGATAACAGACACAGCTAAAGCTCTCAGCATTCCCAAACAATCTTACGATAGGAATTCAGCTTCTCTGCAGAGTCAGGTCAATAATCCCTGAAGATCAGTGTTACTTAGTTAGACCAGGCAAGTTTAACATTCCAGAACCAGAAGAGACTGACAGCCTCATTATCAGTTTTGCCCACATTCAACTTGTACAATCCAGTTTATGACTCAGGTGCATAGTTCATTCAAGATGGCAGGACACCTTGAGAGAGTGATTCGCAAAGTAAAAGGGATCTTGGACTTTACAAGTAATAGGCATGTACTACAAAACCAGAGAGGCAATACTGCACATGTTCAGCTCTGGTGAGGATACAAGAAGATTATTACATCCAGTTTTGGTCACCTCAGGAGGAAAATGAATGTCCAGAGTGTGCCAAAACAATTGACCCGAACAGCTCACACGATAAGGGACTGCAGATGCTAGGTTAGGCTCAAGTAGTTCAGGGCTGTTGGTCTTAGCGTAAAAACGACTGAGCAGAAATTTGATCGAGGTGCACAAAGTTATGACAGGGTTAGATAAGGTAGTCAACGAAACACATTCCCATGAACTGTTGGCAAAGGACAAGGGGAACATAAGCTTGGGGTTCTCAGCAAGAGCTGCAGGGAGATGTGAGGAAAAAACATGTTTTCTGTGCAGCGAGCAGTAATTACTTACGGTGGTGGAAGGGGCGAGCACGGGACAGCACGCAACCAAACGATGCCAAAAGAAAACTGGAGACACACTTGAGTGGAATATATTTGCACGGCTACAGGGAATGGGACTGACAAGATTACGAGGTAGGATGGACATGACGGCCCAAATGGCCTTTTTCCATGCCATAATGCCTGCGAGCAGAAACGCTCTCTGCCCTTCCAACAAGAGCCTTTTTCGGTCCAACAATAATCAACCACATAGCCCAAAAAGATGAAGTTGAATGTATTTGTACTCTTCTACCTTATAGGTAGCATGTGCATTTGAAAACTCCCAGTTAATCAGCATCCTTCCTCCGTGTTAGAGTACACTGCACATCATGCTGGGTGGTGGAGATGCTAAACTTCTGTGTTTTTACCATAGAGTCATAGAGGTATACAGCACGGAAACAGACCCTTCAGTCCAACCCGTCCATGCCGACCAGATATCCCAACCCAATCTAGTCCCACCTGCCAGCACCCAACCCATATCCCTCCAAACCCTTCCTATTCATATACCCATCCAAATGCCTTTTAAGTGTTGCAATTGTACCAGCCTCCACCACTTCCTCTGGCAGCTCGTTTCATATATGTACCACCCTCTATGTGAAAAAGTTGCTCCTTAGGTCTCTTTTATACCTTTCCCCTTTCACCGTAAACCTATGCCCCTCTAGTTCTGGACTCCCCAACCCCAGGGAAAAGACCTTGCCTATTTATCCTATCCATGCACCCTCATGATTTTGTAAACCTCTATAAGGTCACCCCTCAGCCTCTGACACTCCAGGGAAAACAGCCTCAGCCTGTTCAGCCTCTCCCTGTAGCTCAGATCCTCCAACCCTAGCAACATCCTTGTAAATCTTTTCTGAACCCTTTCAAGTTTCACAACATCTTTCTGATAGGAAGGAGACCAGAATTGTATG
>NC_057719.1:92303005-92317679 GCF_004010195.1 Chiloscyllium plagiosum | reverse complement strand
CCCTTTTTGCCCTCCTGATTTCCCTCTTAAGTATACTCCTACTTCCTTTACACTCTTCTAAGAATTCACTCGATCTATCCTGTCTATACCTGACATATGCTTCCTTCTTTTTCTAAACCAGACAGGAATATACTTTCTCTGGATTCTTGTTATCCCATATCTGAAGGCTTCCCATTTTCCAGCCGTCCCTTTACTTACAAACATCTGCCTCCAATCAGCTTTCGAAAGTTCTTGCCTAATACCGTCAAAATTGGCCTTCCTCCAATTTAGAACTTCAATTTTTAGATCTGGTCTATCCTTTTCCATCACGATTTTAAAACGAATAGAATTATGGTCACTAGCCCCAAAGCGCTCCCCCACTGACACCTCAGTCACCTGCCCTGCCTTATTTCCCAAGAGTAGGTTGGTTTTGCACCTTCTCTAGTAGGTACATCCACATACTGAATCAGAAAATTTTCTTGTACACACTTAAATTCCTCTCCATCTAAACCTTTAACACTATGGCAGTCCCAGTCTATGTTTGGAAAGTTGAAATCCCCTACCATAAACATCCTATTATTCTTACAGATAGCGGAGATCTCCTTACAAGTTTGTTTCTCAATTTCCCTCTGACTATTAGAGGGTCTATAATACAATCCGAATAAGGTGATCATCCCTTTCTTATTTCTCAGTTCCACCCAAATTACTTCCCTGGATGTATTTCCTCAAGGTGAGGGTGATAGGCCGGAGTGGGGTGGGGGCGGAGAGGTCAGGAAGCAGTTAGCAGGTTAGGAAGGCGGTGCTGAGTTCGAGGGATTTGACTGAGACAAGGTGGGGGGAGGGGAAATGAGGAAACTGGAGGTGTGGACTAGTTGGACCAAAGAATCTGTTTCCATGCTGCGTGACTATGACTCTATTACTTGGACTGAAAATCAGCTAGTACCTGAAAGGCTCCCAGAAGTCACACAGCTCTCTTAACTGACTTGGCAATATTCCTACATCTGCATCAGAGTCACGGGTTGAAATATTCAAGCATCAGGCTAAAACCTGGCTAACATCTTCAAGAGCAGTTTCGGGAGGGTCGAGGAGACTCTATCCTATGGGAGGAGATGTTAAAACACAGACCCCGACTGCCCATTCAGGTTGGTTATTAAAGACAACAGCAAGGAGTTCTCCAGGGATCCTGGCCAATCCCTTATCAAGTGATGCAGAAAAGCAGATCGATTGACTCGGAACCTCAGTGGCTGCAGCACACGGCTGACAGGGTAGTCATCATATTGTAGTATTTTGACATCCAAGCCGCAATACACTTTCACCCGGCAAATGAACATGTCACGACCTCAGCATACATACCTTACTCAGGCCCAGGTAAGTGACCATGGAGAGCAGAGGCGCTGCCAAAGCAAACACCAGAAGGTGTTTCCTGATTCGGTTCCTTTCGAGGCCTGCATGCATAAGGAACGAAACCAGACCAAAAGCAGCAGGAGCCTAAAAACAAGAGGAGAGGAGAGGAATACTGGGATGGATTAAGTATGCTTTCCTACAATTCCATCATTTTACGCCTCATCCAAAATGCCGACCCAGGTTCCCATGCTTGATTATTAACCAATGACGTCTGGCAGCAACTGCACGTGACCGTGCAAACTTTGCCTGCGGGTGTAGTACGGTGTCAGCTGTGACTCAATTGCTAACACTCAAGTGCTACAGGCTCGAGACCAATCCTAGAAACACCAGCACAAAACCTAGAGGGAACCTCCTATGCAATACTGTGCGAATGTCGCTCTCCTGAAGCAGCTGTTTTGATGGATGAGGAAGTAGAGATCCTAAACACGGTTTAGCATGAATATAACATATTTCACAATGCTTTATTGAACTAGTTACCCGTTGTTAGTGTCTGTGGCCTCTGTACAAATAGGATTATTCTTCATTAGTTGAGAAGTGTTTCTGCATGGGGTCTGAAACAGTGGATGGTTTATATAAATTCACAGTCAACACCTCCCAACATGTATATTACAAAAGGGTTGCTGGATGAAGGTGACAGAGGATTGCAGTCATACAGGAGTTCTACCTCATTCCACGAGAAAAATATTGACAGTTGGCTGGAGGCCTTCATGTCATTTTTGAAGAATTTTGGACTGTGTCAAAAACGAGAATTCTGAGGAACATACTGTTTGTACGTACTGCACACAGTGACTTTGTATAATATCAATTATCTATAGCGGAAAATCCATTAAAGTTTGCACATCACTTTTAAATGAGAAATGGGAATGAACAGGTTAGTGATAAAGTAATTAGTAAGAAAACCTTGGATTTATGTTGTGCTTTTCACTACCTTACAACATTCAAAAACATTTCACAACCAATAAAGTCAGTTTTGAAATTTCAGCTGAATTGCACAGCCCCAAAGGGTAGAGGTGAGCTGGGGCTGCCAGATAATTGATGCTTTCATTGATTTACAGAAATGCACTTCTGCAGCAAACATTACGTTCGCAGGAGGAGCCCCAAATAAAATGAGCTGAAACAACTGGTTGAGGATGCTGCAAACAGGCCAAGTCAGGTGCTGACAGGTCATGGGTGGCACTATCAGTGTGCGCTCCCACAGGGCCATTCTGTTCAACCACAAGTTCTGGGTTCCTGCACCAGTCAGCTCCCTGGAGCTTGGCGTTCCACAACAACTGTAACAAACCACTCAATAGTTGTTGTTATTGGGGCCGGAAGATCTGAATGACTAATGATGGAGGAGGCTGGGATACTGCTACACTCTCAGAGTACGTATGTATAGCAGACTCTTTGCTATTCTTGATTAGAATCTCTATAGATTGAAAACAGGCCCTTCGGCCCAACAAGTCCACACTGACTATCCAAAGAATAACCCACCCAGACTCACTTCCCCACATTTTACCCCTGACTAATACATCTAACATTGTGGGCAATTTAACACGGCCAATTCACCTAACCTGCACGTCTTTGGATTGTGGGAGGACACCAAAGCACCCAGAGAAAACCCACGCAGACACAGGGAGAATGTGCAAACTCCACACAGACAGTGGCCCGAGGCTGGAATCGAACCAGGGACCCTGGCGCTGTGAGGCAGCAGTACTAACCACTGAGCCACCGTGTCGCCCCTCTAATAGTTTATGGAATGGCTCTCCTAATTGTTGCAATCTTTCAGGCTAACCAAGCTTGGCGTGCTCTTGTTAAGTCTGGTGGCTAGATCAATGTGCATTTATATTCTTACTGGACGTTTCTTTTTGCAATGCTGGCTACAAATGAGTGGCTTGCTCAGAGGACACTGGGTGGGGAGCCACTTGTAAGCCAAGCCAGGGATGAACGGCAGGTTTCCTTCCTAAAAAAGGGCAGTTGCTGGGTTATCTCAAACCGTTTTTAAAAATACAGCAGAGTTTAATTGCATAACCTTCCTCGATAGGATTGAAACATCTCAGCCACAGGCAATTCCAGAACGGTAGCCACTACAGTGCAAGACAGGGCTCAAATGATCAGTCAATGAGAGAGAAAGAGAAATATGGTACACCTTAAACAAAAACTAGGAAATTCAAGATGTGGAGACTTACTTTGTGCAACATAATAGCTACAAATACAATCAGCTGTACACTCGTCTGAGAGGTGGAAGCTGCTGCACCCAATGCAATGCCATCCGCTATAAAGGGAAAGGAAGAGGTAAGACTGGGTACTGCAGGGGAACACAGAAATCAAATCACTGCTTCAAACCCAATAACTGTTTGCAGCAGGCAAGCCTGCAATGGAAATGGCTCATTTTACTTGCAGTTACTCAATTTTTTTAAAAAAACAACTGGATGATTAGAAAGCTAAACTGTTTTTGAAATCGCATGTTCAATTAAGAGGCTGTACTGTGCGGTCAACTACACAGGACAATGTACAAATAGTACAAAACTGCAAAAATTAGATTGAAAGGTCTTTTCCCTGGGGAGAAAAGGGGTTAGGGTGAGAGGGGAAAGATATAAAAGAGACCTAAGGGGCAACGTTTTCACACAGAGAGTGGTACGTGTATGGAATGAGCTGCCAGAGGAAGTGGAGGAGGCTGGTACAATTGCAACATTTAAAAGATATCTGGATAGGTATATGAATAGGAAGGGTTTGGAGGGGTATGTCCGGGTGCTGGCAGGTGGGAATAGATTGGGTTGGGATATCTGGTCAGCATAGACGAGTTGGACCGAAGGGTCTGTTTCCATGCTGTACATCTCTATGACTCTAATGGCTTAGAATACCCCAATAGGCACAATTTGTAGTGGATATCCTGGGCTGTCTTTTCCACAAGCCTTGTCCACAGCGAAAGGTAAACAGAGCCTGTGGTAAAATAGCACGTTTTTGGACTTAAAACCGTGCACTACCTGCACCACTACATCAAGCAGGAGTGACAAACAGTCAAGTTGATACGAATTGTCTGCAACAAGACAAGGTTAGCAGAACGGGTGGACAAGTGACAGATGGAACCTGATGCAGTACAGAGATGCTCAGGGTCAGGTATGTTGGCAGAAGGAATTGGGAGAGGCATACTGACTTATCGGCACAAGCTCAAAGTATGAGCAGGAACAGAGGGACTTGTGGTGCATGATCACTGATTTTTTTTTTAAGGTGACAAGGCACACTGTGAGAGCAGCTAGTGAAGCATATGGGGTCTTGGTCTTCATAAATAAAGGCACCAAGTACAAAAACCAGAGAAGGCACGCTGAACTATTACTAAGCTCTGATTAAGCTGCAACTGGAGTATTGCATACCGCTCTAATCACAACACTGTGAGAGGGATGCAAAGGTCTTTGAGGGGTTGACTTGGATGAGAATGTTTGTCACAAGGTTAGACTGGTGAAGGTGGGTTTGTTTTCCCTGCAGCAAAGGAAATTGAAGGGAGATTGGACAAGGTTATGACACGTTTGAATAAGGTTTGCGAGGAATCCAGGTTTCCATTAGTTCACAGCAAAAGTATTCAAGGACACAGAATTAGGTTTGGGAAAGAGTTGAAGGTGAGGAAGAGCTATTTCACACGAGGTAATAACCTAGAACTTGCTGCTCACAACAGTGGAACTGACTGGATTGCTTCTCAGAGAACCAGTATACCCGATGGACCAAATACTGTCCTTCTGTTCCAAAAATAAATGACGAGTAAGGTTGTGGATTTGATCCAGTCAGCAAGGTCTAATTTAGTTACATCAATTTGAGATTGCTTAGTCCAATGCAACCCGAAAAAGAACCTGTTCAAAATTGCTTTGTGGACTCAAACTGTATCTAAGCTGCGAGCAGAAAACTCTTCCATTAGTTGTGAGACGAAGAAATCGAAGGGAAATTAGGTTCCATAAGGAATAATAGCAGGCCCAGTGCAGGTTAAAATAAATTTAAAATGCTCAGTATCGACATTTCAGCAGCATCAAACAATAAGGACAAAATGGGGTGGAAAAGGGCTATCACAAAAGGCTGTATAATAACAGCCACTTTAAAAACCAGTTTGTACTGTCGGACAACATTTTGATCAGGTAGCTGATACAAGGGGCAGTGGACTGGAAATATTTTGGCATGTTCCAAGCTTAGATTCAGTTCATGATTTGTTTGAATAGATGACATGTCAGTAGTCGGCACAATGAGAGCTACGAGAGTGCCCTCTCAGCTCTGGAGATTGCACCACCAGCTGCTTTGATTCGAAACGTTTCAGACGTAACATGGGCAATGCTGACGTGGTGCTGATAAACGTCATCGCACAACATGAGAAATTTAGTGTTACCTGCTGCATGGACCACCAGTCCGAGTGTGGTGGTGATCTTGGTGTTGGCAGTTCTTGCAGCTTCTGGATCTGAAAGACAGATCAGAAACAAAATAAATTGTGCAGAGAGCTCCTCAAAATCTAACTGCAGTCTCTATTATTTCAGTTGAATACCTTCATTTTCATAAAGGAACCATTGCATTGATCTATCTGCCCTTCTGCCTATTTAGATGCCACTGGTGTCTATGAACTGTTCTGGTTTCTCCAAACTGGATTCCATGCTATGTTTCGGTCCTGTTATACCACTGGTGTCTAACCTCTTAGATAAGACATTTACTTAAATTCCAAAGTGCAGGAGGAGGTGTGAATGGTGCATAAACACCAGTATGGACTAGCTGGGAGGAATGGTCTGTTTCTATGTAAGATACACTCTGTAAACCATTCAAGAGTTTGCAACCGCAGAGTCAGAAATGTTGCTATTCCAGAGACTACTGCATACATATTGTCTGTCTTACAACTGCTATTACAAATTATTTTTCCCAACGCAGCACCAGTTGTAATTAGGTTTTTCTCTGTGTAATGGAGCTAACATTAATTTTCGGAATTTAGAGAAAAATTTAGGGGCGGCACTGCTGCCTCACAGCACCAGGGTCCCAGGTTCGATTCCAGCCTCGGGCAACTGTCTGTGTGGAGTTTGCACATTCGCCCCATGTCTGCATGGGTTTCCTCCCACAGTCCAAAGATGTGCAGGTCAGGGTGAACTGGCCATGCTAAATTGCCCATAGTGTCTGGTAGTCAGGGTCTGAGTAGGTTACTCTTCGGAGGATCGGTGTGGACTTGATGGGCTGAAGGGGCTGTTTCCACACGGTAGGGAATCTAACCTAATCAAAAATCAGTTGTGCCTGTCCTGAAGACCAGAAATTAGAAACGTCCTGAAATAATCTCAGGTCTACTTGCCCAGTGCAGCCTGCAGCTGGGTGGACTACTGGTTCACCTCTCCTAGCTCAATATGACAGAGTAGGCCGCTTCACAAATCCACAAATAAGGCTAACAGCCACACAGGCACTAGTATTTTGCAGGAGTTTTGATGTGTGGAAGGGGAGAAGTGTTACCCAGATCTTGGTTAGAAGGCACCTAATGAACCGTGTTCAGTTCTTGACACTGCACTTAGAACATAGAGACCTTGGAGGGCATGTAGTGAAGATTCATTAGAACGATACCAGAGATTTAAACTATTAAGCAATGCGAATGGTTCGTGTGAATGTTTTATCCCCTTGAGTTTGGGCGACTATAGAATGACCTAAGTCAGCTGTTTGAATCAATATCGTATTTATAAGGTAAATGCAGAAAAACTATTTCCTCGTGTGGGTGAATACAAAGTCAGTACAAGTAATTTGAAAATTAGAGTAGGCTACTTAAGAGCAAAATCAAATATTTTCATACGAGGAAGGCAGGTTAAAAAAAAAGTCTTCAAATGCAATACACAGGGAGAAAGTGAAGACTGCAGATGCTGGGGATCAGAGGTGGGAGTGTGCTGTCGGAAAAGCAGAGCAGGTCACGCAGCATCTGAGGAGCAGCAGAATCAACATTTCGGGCACAAGCCCTTCATCAGGAATGCAATACAGAGTCTTCCGAATGTTCAAACCCTTTCCATTGTAGAAGAAACAACTTCCTGGAGTCAGGTGGAAGGACATTTCTTGTTGGTATACGTCAATAAGTTCAAAGGTTGCACATGAAACTCAAATACAGTTAGATGAGAGAAGCATCATGTGAGACATCGAGAGAGCAGAGATAGACTGGTGAAGTGGATAGAAACACCAGATAAAATATAACACACACCGAAGGGCGAAATGATTCACATTGGTAGGAATACTGAGGACTTCTAGCCAGAAGTCACAAATTTAAAGTCATCGGTAAAAGCAGGAGTGAATTGAGGAGACATTTTACTGTACAGGAGTTGTCATAATCTGGAATGCTGGATCAATGGTGCTGGAAGAGCACAGCAGTTCAGGCAGCATCCGAGCAGCTTCAGCAAAATCTGGAATGCACTGATTTAAAGGATGATGCCAACAGATTCAAATAACTCACATGGTTTTGGGGAACAGACAGGGGAAGGGAACCAGATGCTCTGAATCAGTGTTTGTAATGCTATTTGGTTCGGTTACATCCATACCTTCACATCAGAATCAAACCACAATGCAAGAAATCTGATTCACTCAAGGTGATTTTTGGGAACACGGGTAACATTTGGGAAAAACACTTGTTGCTGTAACTTTAAAACACGACTTTACAAAGCTGTGGTAAAGGTGGCAGCAAGACTGCATTAAATATATGCCTACCTGGGCACAGTTAGTTGACAAAAGTCAGAGGGGTTGAAATGTGCTCCTACTGACGGCTAACTATAAAACTGGCCACTTCACTAGCCTCCTGGTCAGATCATCCTCTACTCTAACCAGATCCAATTCCTCCACCTTCCTTCTGGTAGGATCCCCACCAATTCTGATTCGACACTCCTCTGCCCCAATCTCACCCACCTCCTCACTCCGACACAAACCCCCCCCCTCCCCCCACGCCTCCCACCCTCAGAATCCCCCACAATGCTGCTCTATCCTCCACTCCTGGCCAAAGTGCCTCCCCTCCCCCTCCTTTCACCCCAGCGGCCCAGCAATACTCCTCTTCCCCCGCCCACCGAGGCGAGCGGCCAGCGTTCTGTCACAAGTAGGGATGCCAACCAAGATCAAAAGAGTCAAGCCTTAGGTGGTAGCTCACTGGGTCTCTTGCATTTTGTGGAAAAAATGAGCGAGTGAGATTTGAAGTGTCTCTTACCCTCACTGGAGTGCATGTGAGAACTGCCTATTTGGTCAACCAGCAGCATAAAAACAAAGCCCAGGACCAGCGAAACCCCAATGCAGGCGTGCAAAGCAATATGCTCGTGATCATGCTCAGTCTCTGCTGACTGTCCTGTCTTTAACGAATCCTCCACCTTCTCTGCTTCACCTCCATGGGTGTGTTTATCTGAGGGAGTAGAAAGAAAATAGATTAAACGAGAGTGGGAACCTTCCTGCAGCCCGTATGCTGCAATGTTCAAAGCCTACACGGCCTCACGAACCACAGGTCACTGCTGAGTCACGCTGATTTGACACATCTTCAATCACACCCGATGACCAGAGCTGTAGTCGTTGCGAATCTTAGCAAACTTGCCCTGCTACCTTTCTGTCGTGAACACTGCTGTCTGTAGCAGGGCTTTGAGTCTCATCATTTGACTTGGCACCAGGCAATTCACTGAGGGGACATGGGCAACTCCAAATACCTGCCAGCGCACAAAACATTCCTACAATTCGCACCATCCTCATTATGATTAGCCTCCATCATCATATCCATTTTATAATGTCAAGAATAGCATTCAAATTAAAAGAGAAACATTTGCATCGCTGTGGAGGAAAAAAAAGTTAGAGTTTGACCTGTTGAATAGCTGTTTCAAAAGAGACATCTTAGACAAAGGGGGTGTTGCTGGAAAAGCACAGCAGGTCAGACAGCATGCGAGGAAGCCGGTCCTGATGAAGGGCTCTTGCCCGAAACATCAATTCTCCTGCTCCTCGGATGCTGCCTGACCGGCTGTGCTTTTCCAGCACCACACTGTCAACCCTGGTCTCCAGCACCTGCAGTCCTCACTTTCTCCCAGATTAGACTAAGGGTTGAGTGGCCTCTTTTTGTGATTCTGCAAGTGCTGTTAGACGTTTTAAATAATTAAAACAAAAGGCCCCACTTTCAGAAACTACAGAACCAGTTTAGTCCACTGCAGTGCTATTAGCCATGCTCTCCTTCCCCTGAAGCATTGCATATGTACCCAGAATCATAGAATCCCTACGGTGTGGAAGCAGGCCATTTGGCCTATCGAGTCCACACCAACCCTCCGAAGAGCGACCTATCCTATCGCTGTAACCCTGCACTGACCATGGCTAATGCATTAGCTTGTACACCTCTGGACACTGAGCAATTTAGCATGGCCAATCCACCTAACTTGCACATCTTTAAACTACAAGGGGAAACCTATGCAGACACAGGGAGAAGGTGCAAACTCCACACAGACAGCCACCAGGTGGTGAAAGCAAACTCAACTCCCTGGCAGCTGTGAGGCAATGATAACCAACTGTGCCATCACGTCATCCATATCGATACGAGATTGTTCTTTTTCCAATTCTTGTTCTTCTCTTACTGAGTGTGAACTGATGGTTTCTCAGGCCATTTCAGAGGGCTATTAAGAGTTAACCACAGTATAATAGATCTGAAGTCATGTTTGGATCAGACCGGGAAAGGATGGCAGATTTCTTCTTCCCTAAGATTTCTTCTTGCCTTTATGGGTAGCACTGCTGCCTCACAGCATCAGGGTCCTGGGATCGATTCCCGCCTGTTTGCGAGGAGTTTGCACATTCTCCCCGTGTCTGCGTGGGTTTCCTCCGGGTGCTCCGGTTTCCTCCCACAATCCAAAGATGTGCAGGTCAGGTGAATTGGCCATGCTAAATTGTCCGTAGTATTAGGTGTGTTAGTCAGGGGTAAACATAGAGTAGGGGAATGGGTTTGGGTGGGTTTCTCTTCAGAGGGGCGGTGTGGACTTGTTGGGCCGAAGGGCCTGTTTCCACACTGTAGAGAATCTAATCTAATCTAAAAAGGACTTCAGTGAATCAGATTTTTTTAAATTAAAAAACAATAATAAAATCACCATTTCTGAGTGCGACTTTCAATTTCCAATTTTATTAATTGAACTTAAACTGCAACAGCTGCCGTGGTGGGATTTGAACCTATGCCCCCAGTGTATAATCGTGTCCCTCTGGTTTACTAGTCCAGTGACATTACTGCCAGGTCACCTGTACCCCTTCAGCAATTCAGGAGGGCAGCTCGCCACGATCTTTTCAAGGGCACTGGGGATAGCCAATAAATTCTGGACTTGCCGGCAACACTCAGGTCACCAAGGACGGAATTACTTTTTAAAAATGGAAAATAAAGACTAGCCACTAGCTCATGAACCACCTGTTTTAAAGGCCAAAGGATGAAGACCAGCTGGAATGGGATCATTCTCAGCTCACAGCTCCTCGTACCATTTCCCTTGTGATTGCAAATTCACGATAAATTCCTCTCTTCTTTTCATCTCCTGATTTAAAGATATTACTGGGGATTTTGTTGTGTCCTTCATTGTGAAGACAAGAGGCAAAATGTGTCCAAAGTTAACCAGTGATTTCCTTACAACCTACAATCAACTCCCCATTCCCACCCTCCAGGGAATCAATACTCATCTACTCTTTTCCTTTTAAAATATTTGTATAAAACTACCCATTCCGAGCTCGCTCCCTCTCATGGTCTAATTTCTTCCTTGATTAGCCTTATAACCTTTATGCCATACTCTTATTCTGACCAATCATCTGACCTGCCACGCATTTTTGCACAGCTAAGGAAAAGCATTCAAGTGTGACACTTTCTCTAATTACTTCATTAGTTAACCACAGATGACGTGTTCTCTTATCTTTATACTGGAACATATTTATTTAGAGCTAAGAGCAGCCAGGAGGGGACATGAGAACTCATTGACAGACAGGATCAAGGAAAATCCTAACACTTTCTATCGGTATATCAGGGATAAAAGAATAACTAGAGTAAGATTAGGGCCAAGTCCCACTATTTACCAGTCCCAGGTAAATAGTGCGGTGAGGAAGGCACCCAGGTAAATAGTGCGGTGAGGAAGGCACCCAGGTAAATAGTGCGGTGAGCATTAGAGAAAAGAAGTTTTAGGGGTGACTTGATTGAGGTGTACAAGATGATTAGGGGGTTAGATAGGGTTGACAGTGTGAACCTTTTCCCGCGTATGGAGTCGGGTATTACAAGAGGGCATAGCTATAAATTAAGGTGGGGGGGGTAGATATAGGACTGAAGTTGGGGTAGGTTCTTCACTCAGCGAGTCGTAAGTTCATGGAATGCCCTGCCAGTAGCAGTGGTGGACTCTCCCTCTTTATGGGCATTTAAGCGGGCATTGGATAGGCATATGGAGGATAGTGGGTTAGTATAGGTTAGGTGGGCTTGGATCGGCGCAACATCGAGGGCCAAAGGGCCTGTACTGCGCTGTATTCTTCTATGTTCTATGTTCTAAGTAGCGGGAAGTTGTGTGTGGAGTCAGAGGAGATGGAAAAGTACTAAATGAATATTTTTTGTCTTTTTCCAGTATGAATACCAACAATGTTGTTGAGGAGAATATCGAGATACAGGCTACTAGACCAGAATGGGATTGAGGTTCACAAGGTGGTGGTGTTAGCAATTCTGGAAAGTGTGAAAATAGAGGAGTCCCCTGGGCCGGATGCAATTTATCCTAAGAGTCTCTGGGAAGCCAGGGAGGGAGGAGATTGCAGAGTCTTTGGCTTTGATCTTTATGTCATCGTTGTCTACAGGAATAAAGCCAGAAGACCGGAGGATAGCAAATGCTGTCCCCTTGTTCATTTGTGCACTACATGAATAGATTGCAGATATGGGAATAAGCAAGCAGCATTCCATCAAAAACATCCCCCTGGATAATGTCAACATTTCTGCTGTAGAATTTTTATTCCTGAGAATTGGCAAGATTGATACACTATTGGTAAAGTATATCTATCAAATTTTTTTCTAAAACCGTCCTGAAAATTATCCTACACATAGTTTCTGGCACCAGCTGTCTCTCAGGAATTCACAGCGGTAAAATTTACATCAAATTTACTGAAATATTGTATGTTACCTTGTTGGATGGTGCAATTACTAGTGATAACTGGTGGTACCCAGTTTAGCCCTTGTGCCAATACATCTATGAAATAATCCAGGTCCATAAACTCCATTTCTCTAGGGGCATTACACTTTTTCTATCCGAACTATAATTCAGACAAAGCACCATGCAAAAATGAAGGAGAAAATGTTCCAACTTGAAAATGTTGACCGAGTAACATTATGTACCCTGATCAGATTATTCATTGCTCTCTTAGCCTGTGTCATTGCTCAAGATGCACAAGTCTTGAACTCTGCACAGTGTCCAAGTAATTCAGAGAATTGGATTTTAAGTGCTCCAATTAACCTGTACCAGCTCTCATGATGTTTTGAGCCAAAAAACTGTCATCTAAATTATGGCGATCAGAAGAATGCGGTCATGAACAGAGAACGGCTTTGCTTGCCTTAGGGTGGACAAGGTGCCACGTTGCTTTTATTCTGTGCTCTGCAGGGCTTTCAAACAAGACTGGGACATGGATCTCTCTCTTACCATGCAGAGCATCCTCATAGAGTGCATGAACCCCTTCCGGAACAATGACGGCTAAAGCTGTGCCACACAGAAGTCCAGCGCCAAGAACCGTTACCAACTTCAACCTTTCCTGGAGAGGAATAAAAACAAAGAAACACTTTCAATTTTTGAATTACAATAGGGAAGAGTGAGAGGAGATCTAGATTAGATTCCCTGCAGTGTGGAAACAGGCCCTTCGGCCCAACAAGTCCACACCCACCCTCCAAAGAGTAACCCACCCAGAACCACTCCTTCACATTTACTCCTGACTAAAGCACCTAACACTAAGGGCAATTTTTAGCATGGCCAATTCACCTAACTGGCACATCGTTGGATTGTGGGAGGATACCGGAGCACCCGGAGAAAAGGAAATTGAAAACACAGGTAGGGAATTTCTGCCACAAAGAGGTCATTGTGCGCACCATCTCTTACTGGAATTGGACTTTTTTTAAAAATAGTTAGTCAGTTCCTCTTTAAACATTACAAAAGTAATTCAACTTCCAAAGCAATCAATTTTAAGACTCTGTGATCTAATATAAACCAAAGAACTGCAGATACTTGAAATCTGAAACAAAACCAGAAATTGCTGGAGAAACCCGAGGTCTGGCAGGATCTGTGGAAGGAAAGAGTTAACATTTCAAGTATTTCAAACCAATAGCCCTTTAAGTCAAGCAGTTCCTCCACAAAGCCCTTTAACATTCGTGGATTCATCAGGAGTTTGTATCCTTTGCTCAATTCACCAACTTGGCAACCAATGGAAATAACAGATGGTAAGCAGAAAATGTATTACGCCACGGGGTTGCTCTAAATATGACTGAAGCAGTCGCTCAAACAAGCCAAGCAGGAAGTAACAGCTTCATAGACAACTCATGTCTTTAACAGTCTGAATCACAACCTAGTTCCAAGCACTGTATTAATCCATTCAGAAATTAACAGCATCGGCCGTTTCTCTTTGGATTGCATTGTGAACGATAACGGGCAATTCACCGCCCCACTGCTGTTTGAGAGACCTAGCTGCTTGCAAATTAACTGATGCGTTTTCTACATTAAAATGGCAACTACATTGCAAATGTAATGAACTGGTTGAAAAATCAGTTTGGGACATTGTCACGTTGCAAAACACTGTGGAAATGTATATTCTTTCAGATGATATCCCACAGAGAAATTACAAATAAATTGGGTCTGCCATTAGATTGCCACACTGGAATATCAAGGGGATTTTGAGATCCTCAGATTTAAGAGTTCAGTTAAAAAAAAATCTCGAGCTGGTCATTTTGTTACCTTTTCTGAATAATAATGCTCTCCAATGACAAAAACACTTTACTTGAATTGCTGGCAGTGCCACTGGATGTTGGAAGAGGGTTAACATTGAGTATGGAGCTTCGAAATCGACGTTTCGGGCAAAAGCCCTTGACGACCGACTTGACTCTGACATTTTTTACAAACCCACAGACTCCCACAGCTACCTGGATTACACCTCTTCCCACCCTACCTCTTGCAAAAATGCCATCCCATATTCCCAATTCCTCTGCCTCCTCCGTATCTGCTCCCAGGAGGACCGGTTCCACCATAGAACACATCAGATGGCCTCCTTCTTTAGAGACCGCAATTTCCCTTCCCACGTGGTTAAAGATATCCTCCAACGCATCTCATCCACATCCCGCACCTCTGCCCTCAGA
>NC_057719.1:92292230-92302523 GCF_004010195.1 Chiloscyllium plagiosum | reverse complement strand
CGTCAGGTGGTGAGGGAGCGGCGGTGAAGGGGGCCCAGGACCTACTTTCTCCCCACCCCCACCCCCCTCTAGCTTATCTCTCCACGCTTCAGGCTCACTGCCTTTATTCCTGATGAAGGGCTTTTGCCCGAAACGTCGATTTTACTGCTCCTCGGATGCTGCCTGAACTGCTGTGCTCTTCCAGCACCACTAATCCAGAATCTGGTTTCCAGCATCTGCAGTCAATGTTTTTACCTCGTTGATCTTAACATTGAGTATGCCAATACATACTGAGGTTCCTGTCAGGAACGTGTAAAATAACTACAGTCTGCTCTGATAACGCGATAGCTCCATTCCCACATGATACTGCATTATAGGAAAATCACGTAATAACACCACCATTTAAACTAACGGGACTGGAATCAGGTTATACTCAACACAAGCAAGGAAGGTTCACCTTCAATAAATAATGGTATAAACTTAGCTGGCTCGTTGGTCAAGTGGTAGGATTCTCAGGGGCAGTACGGTGGCTTAGTGGTTAGCACTGCGGCCTCACAGCGCCAGGGACCCGGGTTCGATTCCAGCATTGGGCGACTGTGTGCAGAGTTTGCACATTCTCCCCATGTCTGCGTGGGTTTTCTCTGGGTGCTCCAGTTTCCTCCCACAATCCAAAGATGTGCAGGCCAAGCGAGTTGGCTGGGCTAAATTGCCCAAAATGTTCAGGTCCTGTATAGGTGAGGTGCAGGAGTCAGGGGTAAATAATGTAGGTGAATGGATCTAGGTGGGATACTCTTTGAAGGGTCGGTGTGGACTTGTTGGGCCAAAGGGCCTGTTTCCTGACAGTAGGGATTCTAATTCTGAGAGAGATTCTAATTCTGAATTCTTCAATCACATTATAGCTAATTCGCATTGAAGAAATGTGTATTATAGCAGAACCAACCGTACGCGTTTAATCCTTTATAACATATCATCAGGTAACAAAAACTTCAACCACCCTAGTTTGATTTGGAATCATTCATGATACAGGATACATCTTGTATCAACCCACAATGTAGGTGCTTGTCTCCTCAAAACATGGGCCATTGAGGGGAGATTTGACTGACAGATTGGAATAAGGTAGATAAACAAACACTGTTCCAATTAGCTTTTAATACAAGAAAAAGATGGCAAAAATTTCAAGATTTGGGGTACTGAGAAAACGACTTCTTTAAAAAAAACAGCATGTGGTAATAACCTGGAACTCTTTGTCCACAAAGGTGCTGGAATCAGAAATGATTAATGATTTCAAGAGAAATTTGAGCAGGTGCTAGAAGGACACTAACTTGTAGGACTACAGATGGAAAAACAGGATTGAATGGATTTTTTTTTTTTAAAAAGAAAAGCTTTGCCAACTGGGCCAGCATTTATTGCCCATCCCGAGTTACCATTGGCAAGTTCCTGTGAACTACTGCAGTGTATTTGGTAATGGCAGACCCACAAGGCCAGTAGGAAAGAGCTCCAGGAACTGACCCAGTGACGGTAAATGGTGCTATATCAGGACGGTGAGAGATGTGGAGAGGAATTTGCAGGTATCATGGTAATAGTAGCAGGAGTAGGCCTTTTGGCCAGTCAAGCCTGCTCTGCCATCCATTAAGACCATGGCTGATCTATCCCATCGTCTCAGTGATGTTCAGACCAGTCATGCTGACTGCAGTGTCATCTCTCAGAATGCCTCTCAGTGACGTCTCGGCTGCAGTCTGACTCGAGGAGTGAAGTTGTCCTGCAGAGGTCTCCTATACAGTCAATAGACAATAGGTGCAGGAGTAGGCCATTCTGCCCTTCGAGCCTGCACCATCATTCAATATGATCATGGCTGATCATCCTTAAGGCAGAACAGGATACTGATTATCTCCATAACCCTTGATTCCACTATCCTTGAGAGCGCTATCCAACTCTTTCTTAAATGAATCCAGAGACTGGGCCTCCACTGCCCTCTAGGGCAGAGCATTCCACACAGCCACCACTCTCTGGGTGAAGAAGTTTCTCCTCATCTCTGTCCTAAATGGTCTACCCCGTATTTTTAAGCTGTGTCCTCTGGTTCGGCACTCACCCATCCTGCCTCCAGAGTGTCCAATCCTTTAATAATCTTATATATCTCAATCAGATCCCCTTTCAGTCTTCGAAACTCAAGGGTATACAAGCCCAGTCACTCCAATCTATCAGCGTAAGGTAGTCCCGCCATTCCAGGAATTGACCTCGTGAACCTACGCTGCACTCCCTCAATAGCCAGAATGTCTTTCCTCAAATAGCAACTGTAACAAGATAGTCATTTTTAACAAGATGGAGAGTGAGGTAGTTGATTCGGAGACTAGGGTGCTGAATCTTAATAAAGGAAACTATGAAGATAAAAGGTGTGATTCCATTTAGGTAGTAATCTGCCTTCCTGTTCTTGCCACCAAAGTGGATAAGCATACATTTATCCACATTAAACTGCATCTGCCATGCATCTGACCACTCACCTAACCTGTCCAGGTCACCCTGTAATCTCCTAACATCTCCTCACATTTCACCCTGCCACCCAGCTTAGTATCATCAGCAAATTTGCTAATGTTATTACTAATACTATCTTCTATATCATTAATATATATTGTAAAAAGCTGTGGTCCCAGCACTGATCGCTGCGGTACCCCACTGATCACTGCTTGCCAAACCGAAATGGAGCCGTTTATCACTACTCTTTGTTTCCTGTCAGCCAACCAACTTTCAATCCAAGTTAGTACTTTGCCCCCAATACCACGCGCCCTAAGTTTGCTCACTAACCTCCTATGTGGGACTTTATCAAAAGCTTTCTGAAAGTCCAGGTACACTACATCTACTAGATCTCCCTCGTCCATCTTCAGAGTTACATCCTCAAAAAATTCCAGAAGATTAGTCAAGCATGATTTCCCCATCATAAATCCATGCTGACTCTGACCTATCCTGTTACTACTATCCAGATGTGTCGTAATGTCATCCTTTATAATAGACTCCAGCATCTTTCCCACCACTGAGGTCATGATGACTGTGGAGAAGTCTCCCAGAACTCTGCTGTGATGACTCTACCTGCGACGCATTTTCAAAGAACTGTGTACCCAAACCCTAACACTCTGTTTGACAACGCTACCCAGGGCCCTACTATGAACTGTATAAGTCCTGCCCTTGTTCACTTTACTAAAACACAGTACCTCGTGTTTATCCAAATCAAACTCTATCTGCTACTCTTCAGCCCATTGGCCCAATTGATCAAGATCTGTTTGTAATCTTAGATAAGCAAACATTTTCTACAAATATTAATTTCCACCTTTCGCTACCCAGAAGCAACACCTTTTTTAATCATTCAATTGTGGAGCATTGGTATCGCTGGCTAACCAACATTGATTTTCCATGCCTAGTTGCCCTTGTGAAAGTGGTGGTGAGCTACCTTCATAGAATAGAATCAAAGAATTCCTGCAGTGCAGGAGGCCATTCAGCCCATCAAGTCCACACTAACCCTCCAAAGAGCATCCCACCCAGATGCATTCCCTATCGTATCCCTTTAACCCTTCATTTCCCACAGCTAACCCACCTAGCCTGCACATCCCTGAACGTTATAGGCATCCCTAACACGGCCAATCCACCTAACCTGCACATCTTTGGACAGTAGAGAACGTGCAAACTGCATACAGACAGTCGCCCACAGATGGAACCAAACCCAGATCCCTAGTGCGGTGAGGCAGTGGTGTTCACCACGCCATCCATTTCTTAATAGAAATCCATAAAGATAATTTAATATTCATACATTCTTCCAGAATGCAGAAACAATTGAACCATTTCTGCCTGTGGTTTTGGGTTCCACACGGTCAAACTGACAGTCAACAAATAAAAAGAAAGAATCACTGGTTAAAATGATTCAGAACCACTGCAATCCATCAGTTATTAGGGTGGGAATTCCAGGATTTTGATCTCGTGACATTGAAGGGATGGCGATACCTTTCCAAGTCAGGATGGTGAGTGGGTTGGAGGGGAACTTCCAGGCGTTGGTGGTGTTCCAATGTATCTGCTGAGCTTGTCCTTCCAGATGGAAGTGGTCGTGGGTTTGGAAGGTGGTGTCCGAGGATCTTTAGTGAATTTCTGCAGTGCATCTTGTAGATAGTACACACTGTTGCTAATGAACGTCGATCGTGGAGGGAGTGGATGCTTATGGATGCATGCCAATCAAGTGGACTGCTTTGTCCTGGATAGTATCAAGCTTCTTTCGTGTTGTTGGAGCTGCATCCATCCAGGCAAATGGGGATTATTCCATCACACTCCTAACTTATGCCTTGTACATAGTGGACAAGCTTTAGGGAGACAGGAGGCAGGTGACGTGCTGCAGGATTCCTAGTCTCTTATCTACTCTCGCATTTATGCTGTTGGACCAGTTCAGTTTCTGGTCAATGGTGGTCCCGAAGATATTAACACTGAGGCAATCATTGGTGGCAACGCTCTTGAGTGTCAAGGCCAATGGTTAATTGTTCTCCCGTTGGAGATGCTCAATGTTTAGCCCTTGCTATTTGCCACTTATCAGCCCAAATCTGTGTAATGTCTAGGGCTTGCTGTACTCTGAAATGGACTGCTTCTGGTGAATACAGAACGTTAAAGCACAGAACAGACCATTCAGCCCAGCTGTGAATGAACTGGCCCATTTATCCCACTCGCCCTGTAACATTAATGACAACTACACACTATAGGAACGGAGAACTGATGGAAACCAGCCATCAGACTCCAAAGTGTTTTAAAATGGACGACAAAATCATTTGTTTACAAGCAAAATTACTACTACTGCCACAGCGAAACCAGGCATTGGGTATTAGATACCAGGCAACATACTTGCAGACAAATTTCATAAGCTATTAAGCTACTACGTCATTAAGGAATATGGAGACAGTGTAAGAAAATGCCACTGAGATGATCAGCCATGACCTAGAATGGTTAGGTAGGCTCGTATCATTGCCCACCTTTCCCTCCGCTACATTGATAACTGCATCAGCACCACCTCATGCTTCCACGAGGAGGCTGAACAGTTCATCAACTTCACCAACACTCCAACCTTAAATTCACCTCGACCATCTCAGACCACCTCCCTCCCCTTCCTGAACCTCTCCATCTCCATCAACGGGGACTGGCTCAACACTGACATCTTCCACAAACTCACTGACTCCCACAGCTACATGGACTACACCCCCTCCCACCCTACCTCCTGTAAAAACACTATCTTTTATTCCCAAGTCCTCCGCCTCCACCATATCTGCTGCCAGGAGGACCAGTTCCACCACAGAACACACCAGATGGCCTCCTTCTTTAAAGAGTGAAATTCCTCTTCACACATGGTTGAAGATGCCCTCAACGCATCGTATCCACGTCCCGCACCTCCGCCCTTGAACCCCACCCTTCCAACCGCAACAAGGACAGAACCCCACAGTCCTTACCTTCCACCCCACCAACCTCTATATACATCGCATCATCCTCTGCCATTTCCACCACCTATAAATGGACCCCACCAGGGATATATATCCCTCCCCACCCATATCCACTTTCACTAAAGACTGTTCCTTCCCTCGTCAGGTCCACACCCCCCACCAAACCCCTTTCCCACCTGGCACCTTCCCCTGCCACCGCAGGAATTGCAAAACCAGCGCCCACACCTCCCCCCTCACCTCCATCCAAGGCCCCAAAGGAGCCTTCCACATCCAAAGTTTCACCTACACTTCCACACGTCATTTACTGCATCTGTTGCTCCCGATGTGGTCACCTCTACATTGGGGAGACAGGACACCTACTCCCAGAGCACCTTAGAGAACATGTTCAGGACACCCGCACCAACCAACCCCACCGCCCCATGGCTGAACATTTCAACTCCCCCTCACACTCCACTACGGACATGCAGGTCCTGGACCTCTTCCATCATCACTCCTTAACCATCCTAAGCCTGGAGAAAGAATGCCTCATCTTCCGTGTTGGGACCCTCCGATCCCAGGGCATCAATGTGGATTTCACCAGTTTCCTCATTTCCCCTCTCCCCCCACCTTCTCACAGTTCCAACCTTCCAATTCAGCACCGTCCTCATGACCTGCCCATCTTCCTTCCCACCTATCCGCTCCACCCTCCTGTCTGACCTATCACCATTGCCTCCACCTCCATCCACTATCACACTCTTAGCTACCTTCCCTCCCAGCCCTACTGCCCTCCCATTTATTTCTCCACCCCTGAGGCTCCCAGTCATATTCCTGATGAAGGGAATAGGCCCAAAACCTCGATTCTCCTGCTGTGCTTTTCCAGTACCACATTCTAGGATCAATGAGCTGACTGGTCTACTCACAGTCTTATGCATATTTACAAACTGAAAAAAAACGTATGTTCAGAAGGCTATATTTTTGAGAGGCATCTTCGCCCATCACTAACATTGCCTGTAAATATTGCATGGACAGGCAACAATAAATGTATTACTGCTCGCGTAAAACCTACTCTGAAAAGTGCAGTTATGATAAGAGAGTTCCTCAGGAGAACTGAAAGATGTGCTCTTTGGTTAGAATACATCACAATGTCTGTAGAGATGATTAGAATAGGCACAACAATAGTGGATGATGGGAACATTGTCAGGATTATATTGATGAGCTAGCCTATCATGTTTAAATGAACATATGAGCAAGAAACAGGAATAGGCCACTCAGCCGTCGAACCTGTTCTATTATTCAATAAGACTACAGCTCATCTGATTTTGACCTCATCTCTACTTCCTGTCTATCACTGATAGCCTTTCATGCCCATGGTAATGAGGGATCTATCTACCTCGACCTGAAAAATGTGTGACGACTCTGCATCCACTGCCTTTTGAAAAAGGGAATTCCAAAGACTTTCAACCTTCAGAGATAAAAAAAAGTTTCCCCGTCTCAGTCATAAATGGGTGACCCTTTACTTTTAAACTATGACCCTTAGTTCTAAAGTATCTCAAGTGAAAACAGATTTTTTGCATCCACCTGGCCAAGTCCCCTCAGGAACTTGTGCATTTCGATAAAAAGAACTCCAAACCTTTTGGAGAGTTGTAGAGGATGACTGCAGAATTCAAGGGTGCAGAAGGATTTATATGTTTTGATGCATAACTTACAAATAGTACGTAGGTATAGCACATAATCAAGAGGAGCAGAGAGTGTGGTGCTGGAAAAGCACAACCGGTCAGGCAGCACCCGAGGAGCCGGAGAGTCGACATTTCGGGCATAAGCCCTTCATCAGGATTCCTTATGCCTTAAACATCGATTCTCCTGCCCCTCGGATGCTGCCTGACTGGCCATGCTTTTCCAGCACCCCACTCTCGACTCGGATCTCCAGCATCTGCAGTCCTCACTTTCTGGATAATCAACAGGAGTTATGGGCTGCTAGTTTCTCTTACAAGAGGAGCTGAAATAAAAGGATATTATGTGCTGCAGGGCATTCAAGAGAGAACATCTCGAACGTTGTGCAGTTTTGATCTCCTCAGTTAAGGATGGATAAAAATATGTTTGGGATGGTTCTGAGGATTAGACTGGAACAAGCAGGTTGTCTCAGAGAAAAGATTAGACAGACTGGTTTGTTTCCAGTAGAATTTAAAAGAAGGGGTGAATTGATTGAAGTGCAGAAAATTCTGAATGTTCTCAAATGGTTGCCATGGAAATGGCTCCTGCTGTGGGTGAGCTCAGAACCGGAGGCACTGTTTAAAAGTTAGGAACAGCCGACATATTTGAGGACAGAGGGGAGTCTTCATTTTCTCTCGGTTGTCCAATACTTCCCAGGAGCTGAACAATGATGCCATGCCCTTCGTAGCCGGCAACACATTATCGATGAGGATGAGCACCTCACCAAGCTCTTCCCCATGCCTCCACTTCTCGCCTTTAAACCACCAAACTTCAAACAGATCGTTGTTCGCAGCAAACTGCCCAGCTTACAGGGTAACATCAACCACAACACCATAAACCCCTGTCACAGCAGCCACTGCAAGACGTGTCAGAGTGTCGACACAGATACCACCATTACACATGGGGACACCTCCCACCATGTACGCGGCAGGTACTCGTGTGACTCGGCCAATGTTATCTATCTCATTCGCTGCAGGCAAGGATGCCCTGAGGCATAGCGCATTGGTGAGAGCGAGCAGAGGCCAAGACAACTGATGAGTGGACACCGCACAACCATCACCAGGCAGGAGTGTCCCTTCCCAGTCGGAGAACATTTCAGCAGTCCGAGACATTCGGCCTCAGACCTCCGGGTGACCATCCTCCAAGAGACTTCAGGACGAGCAATTACGCAACGTGGCCGAGCAGAGGCTGATACCCACAGGAAGGCCTCACCTGGATCCTTGGGTTTATGTCACACTACAGGTGACCCCACTGCACTATACACTCTCTCTCACACGCGCACACAAGCACGCACACAGTCCGACATATACTCACGCAGACCCTCTCTCATATGCGCATACATGCACTCCCCACACACACATCCTCTCACAGGCTTATACCCCATCACTCATACACGTACACACACTTCCACACACACACACCCACACCATGTCTCTCCTGCATGCGCACACATAAAAGTTTATGGGGTGAATTTGTATTCGCAGGATTACATTTTATTTTATTCAAAAACTGCATAAACCCATGGAAGGATATAGGTTTGCTCGCTGAGCTGGAAGGTTAGTTTTCATGAAAATGAACCTTCCAGCTCTGTGAGCAAACCTACAACCAGAACATCAACCTGAGCTACAAATCTTCGCAAAACTCGCTAACACCCATGTAAGATTCTATAAGCCCCACTTTAGGAATAGAATTGACTCAACGTTGGTACAGACTTTACCTTCACCCATTTAATGCATTGTCTGAGCTGAGATAACACCTATTAGATAAGCTGATGCCACTTTGAGAATGTAATTCTGGGATTTATATATTAAAGAACCTAAAACAGCATTTCCCATTCTAAAAGATGAAAGACTCAATCTAAATTTGTTTAAGAACTGTAACTTGGTGTTGTATGATTTTTAACCAAAGTTGTTTAATATATCATTACAGCTCCATGACAGTGTAAACCCTTTTGTTATAAATCTTGCGTCATATGGTCATGTTCCACAACCATCTGAAGAGGCAGTGCCTTGAAAGCTAGTGCGCCCAAATAGACCTGTTGGACTATAACCTGGGGTAGCGTGATTTTTAAACTTTGTCCACCCCAATCCAACACCAGCTCCTCCAAATCTTGCCTCTTAGTTGAGAGACTTTGGAATCCTGCTTTAGGTGCCAATGGAAGTGGGGACATTGAGTATTTTTAAGACAGATGGATAGATTCTTGCGAGGCAGGGAATGCAGGGTTGGAGGGGTAGACGGGAATATGGAATTCTAAACACAAACAACTCAATTCTTACCTTATTAAAAAGCAGACAAGACTCAAGGGGTCAAATGGTCTACTTCTGCTTCACTGCGTATATTCATATGCAAAAGGCAGAGGCACCTGTGCTCCTGTGCCCTGGGACCCCTTGCTTGCCTCAGTCACACAGTCCTGTCCCTGATGCCTGACAATAAGATCCTATCTAAAGATGTTACTGTTGCCTGGTACAAAGAGCCCAGATAGTGCTCTCCTTCTTCTTTGGTATGTCACATTGGCTGAGGTTTTATGAGATGGAGGTGGAAGTGAGTCAAAACTGCTTGAACATCAAACATTTATTGCAGATGTTTGCCCTGGATCAAGCAAGAACTCTCATATTGTGGCACATCACCTGTCTTAATATCAACTGTTATTTCAACACCGATAATGCAAAACCTCTCCCTTTTCTAATCCTGCATACGTCATTAGTACATAATTGGACCGCAATGTCAGAACCCTCCCAAGTCCCACTGCACATTTGTCTCCAGCCCCTGGGAGATGTCTCAAACCCTAACACCAGCCCTGAAACACAGCTTCGGTACCTCTCTTTTCCACATAGGTTTGTTGTGTGGCACTTCACCGGACACCGCTGGAAAGTCTGGATATACAATGTTTACCTCACTATTTTCATCAATGTTTTTACTTCAAAGAGTTTTTGACGCAGAAACTCTTTTACTTGGGTTACTGGAGCATGGGATACTGGAGCACGGGACATTAACCGCCTCAACCCGTCGACCCCCCTCCCCCACTCCAACCTCTCACCCTCACAACGCGCAGCCCTCCAATCCCTCTGCTCCAATCCTGACCTCACCATCAACCCAGCGGACAAAGGGGGCGCAGTGGTAGTCTGGCGCACTGACCTCTACATCGCTGAAGCCAAACGCCAACTCGAGG
>NC_057719.1:92280234-92291193 GCF_004010195.1 Chiloscyllium plagiosum | reverse complement strand
GCTACTCTCTCCCCACCCCCACCCTCCTCTAGCTTATCTCTCCACGCTTCAGGCTCTCTGCCTTTATTCCTGATGAAGGGCTTTTGCCCGAAACGTCGATTTCGAAGCTTTTCGGATGCTGCCTGAATTGCTGGGCTCTTCCAGCACCACTGATCCAGAATCTGGTTTCCAGCACCTGCAGTCATTGTTTTTACCATGGGATACTTTGCTACGCAGTGAGTTTGGCAGAAATCACTGCTCCTTTAAAGAGAAAGCTGGGTCAGGTATGAAGATCCAAACACTAAACTAACAACGGTTCAGTCTTCAGATCCTATCAAAGCAGGGACGAGGAGCAGGAGTAAGCCGTCCGGCCCCTCGAGCCTGCTCCGCCATTCAATAAGACCATGGCTGATCATTTCATGGACTCAGCTCCACTTACCCGCCCTCTCACCCTATCCCTTAATTCCTTCATTGTTCAAAACAAAACTGAGCTTTAAAAACATTTACTGAAGGAGCATCAACAACTTCCCTGAGCAAGGAATTCCATAAATTAACAACCCTCTGGGTGAAGCAGTTCCTTCTCCGTTCAGTCCTATATCTGTGGCCTCTAATCTAGAGGCTATAGCCTCATGTCCTAGTCTCACCTACCAATGTCAGCATCCTCTCTATTTCTATCTTATCTATTCCCTTCATAATTTTATACGTTTCTATAAGATTCCCCCCTCAATCTTCGGAATTCCAATGAATATAATCGCAATCTACTCAGTCTCTCCTCATAAGCCTACCCCCTCAACTCTGGAAGCAACCTAGTGAACCTCACTAGATCTTGAAGATCAGAGTCCAAGTGTTCATTGAACCACTCAGCCCATTGAGCATTGGTGGGATGCTGCATTATAAATTGAGCCCTCGTCCTTACCAGCACAATAACAGGATCCCTAACCTTCCCAGTTGTCCTCTCCAAAATTCCATTTCTAAAAAAACATTGCAGGAAATGGGTCTCGCTGGCAAGGTCAGCATTTGTTGTCCTTCTCTAACTGTTCTTGAACTGAGCGGATTGCTAGGGCCATTTTAGAGACTAGTTAAAGGTCAGTCACAATCCTGAGTAAGTAAGGTGTCATTTAAAATAGTGTTATTTTGGTGTTTGATGTGGAAATGATTGTGCAGTGAGAAATACATTTCAACATTTGGACTGGTTAGATTTTTCCACAGCCTAAAATAACCTCTATTTGCTTCAAAAACATAGCAATGCTAATGATGTGACCAGTCCTCTGAACACACCTTAAAGCCAACTAAACATTTATTTCAGATGCAGACAAACCACAAAGAGCACGGCAATATCACGGCATGGAAAGCACTTTACCAGATACCACGAGTTAGACATTATACCTGACAGACAGATTCTGTTGGTCAGACGGAAAGAATCAATGTTGTAGCAAGCACCTGACATCTTTAGTTAACCCAAAGAATTATGTATCAAAGGCTCTTGGGGCACAGTGATAGCATCCCTGTTGCTGAGCCAGAAGTTCAAATTCCACCTCAGGATGTGAAGTCATGGAGGTGTGTCATAACACATCCAAACAGCTTGATTAAAACAACAGGAAAAGAACAATTGGAACAGATTGGGATTTGCAGGGACTGGCACAATACATGCATTACTGGTGTAGCTTTCAAGGAAAATGAGAGAAGACTTCAGACAGATAGGGAAACTATCCCTGGCCCACTCTCTTCATTGTAAAGATGTAAAGGAGTACAGTGGTATGTCGCTGAGCTTAGCAATCCAAAGCCCCTGAAAAATGTTCTGGGCACTTGGGCTCAAATTGGTTTTGAATTTTTAAGAAAACCTAAGACGATCTACTGACCACTCTGCGTAGCCATCAGATTGTTTCACATATGTACGGAACGGGCTGCCTGAGGAAGTGGTGGAGGCAACATTTAAAAGGCATTGAGAGGGACATGGGCCAAGTGCTGACAAATGGGATTAGATTAATTTAGGATATCTGGTTGGCATAGACAAGTTGGACCGAAAGATCTGTTTCCATGCTGTACAGCTCTATGTTTACAACATAGAATCTGTTTCACTGATTTGCTTTAGGGAAGGAAATCTGTCAAATGGACCCAGTCTGGCCTACATGTGACCCCGAATATGCAAGTGTGATTGACTATTCACTGCTGCCTGAAATAGCAGAGAAAGCTATTCAGTTTAAGAGTAACGCGCGCTGGCCAACAAGACACTGACCATACCTGGAATGCTAACATTATAGAAGAATAGTTTTCCTTTTAGCCCAAGTTAAAGTCGATTCACAGCCTGAAACTGATTCCCTACTGAAGAACTTCAATTTGCCTTTTTGAAAATTGCTTCAAAGTTAAAGCAGCACAAGACAAGGGAGAGGCAGGGCATTCAGCTCATCACGTCTGCTCTGTCATTCAACAAAATCACACCTGATTTTCTAATCCATAACTCCACTTTCCTGCTTTTCCCTAGAATCCTCGATTCCCTTACTGATTAAAAATCTGCCTTTCTCAGCCATGAATCCACTTAACCACCCAGCTTCTAGTCTTCTGCATTAAAGAATTCCACAGGTTCACTGCCCTCTGAAGGAATTCTTCCTCAACTCTTACTCTTGAGATTATGCCTCTGGTCCTAAACAAGGGGAAACAACTTTTCTACATCTAGGCGAAAGTGAGGACTGCAGATGCTGGAGATCAGAGCCGAAGAGTGTGGTGCTGGAAAAGCGCAGCAGGTCAGGCAGCATCCAAGGAGCAGGAGAATCAACGTTTCGGGCATAAGCCCTTCATCAGGAATGGTGCTTTTCCAGCACCACACACTCAACCTTTCTACATCTACCCAGCGAAGTCCAAGAATTGTGCATGTTTCACTGCTCACTCCTCTGAAGTCCAGTGTGTGGAGGCCCAACCCTACTCAGCAGTCACTTCAGACTGCTGAAATCTTTCACATCTTCCTAAAGATTCCAGCCCAACAAACCTTCTCTACGAACTACCTTCAATGCCAGTACCTTTAGATGAGAGCCCAAAACTAGTGACAGTATTCCAGCTGTGGTCTGACTAGTTCATGACATAGCTTTACCAATACTTTCCTACCTTTATATACTCCATTCAATTTACCTTCTCGATTTCTGGAACCTTTTTTGCTAGCTTGCTAAAGATTTATGCTCGGGGACTCCAAAACCACTCTGTAGTTGTAGCTATCTGCGGTTCTTTCTCCATTTAAATAATACTCAGTTCTTCTGTCCTTCCTGCAAAATTGCACAAATACACATTTTCCCATATTATACTCCAGCTTTTTGCCCACTTACTCAACTTGCTTATACATCTCTGTAGACGAGGTCATTCTCACCACTTGCCTTCCCACCTAGTTTTGTGTCATCCACAAACCCGGCTATATACATTCACTTTCCCCATCCAAGTCATTAGTACATATTGTAAATGATCATGGCTGGAGAATCAAAATGGCGGCAACCCAGCAGCTCTGAGTCTGCAGAGCTGTGCCCAAGACCCCGGCAAAGTGTGGTGCCCACCCCTACCTCACCTGTTAAATGACTTAAAATAGCTTTTGGCCCAGCACTCTTAGCCATTGTGCATCAAACTTTAACAGTTTGGTGTTTTTTTTAAAATGACTAACCCACCCCCTCCGGGGGCCGACCTGCAGAGGAGAGCCTGATCTCGGAGTTCGTTAAACTCCAAGAGAAGATCGACGCGCCCATCGAGGAGACTCGGTCCAGGTGGGGGTCGATCTCAGTCACGCTTCTGCAGCATGACCGAGAAACTCAGGCAGCGTGTCGGAGGGGCGGAGCAACAGGCCACAGCCTCGAAGACTGCTGCTGAGTCATCCGTGGGTCAGGTCAGGGCTCTGGAGTGGTGAGTCCGGACCCCAGAGGGGCATATCGACGAAAATCGAGGTCGCCGGAAAAACATTCAGTTGCTGGGCCTTCCCGAACGAGAGGAGTAAGGCCAGCTTGTGGATTTCCTGGAGCAATGACTCCCACAAAGACTGAAATTGGAGTTGGAGCTGGGCCGGGCTGAGTGCGGGCTGAGCGGACTCACTGGATTGCTGTGCGCCGGCCCGGGTCGGACCAACTCCCCCTCCCAGTCCTAGTTTGACTTCAATGTTACAGGGAAAAACAAATGCTGCTGGAGGCCTCCAGAGTCTTGGGGAAGGGTCCCCATACCATGATGTACAAGGGCTCCAAGATAATGTTGTTTCAGGACTTTTCTCCAGTCATGGTCCACAAGAGGAGGGCATTCAACGACGTGAAGTGTCTGAGAGACTTAGATATTCAATACTGCATGCAATATCCGGCAACGCTGCGCCTCAGTCATGGAGGATCTTTATATAACTTTGGATCACCGGAGAAAGTAAAAGAATTCCTGGAGGCTCTCAAATAGACTGCGGGACTTGAACTGTATGGATAATGACTTTATTTGCACCCCCCCACCCCTCTTGTCTACCTATCTTCCTTTCTCCATCTTTCTTTTGGGGGTGGACGGGGCTTGTTCCTTATTCTTTCTTTGGTCTCCTATCTATAGCTTGTGCGGTTTATTTGATTATTGGGGGATGTCTCAGAGTGGGATTTTTTTCTTATTTAGTTGCCTAATACTGGCTGGGATTGTAATTTTGTAATCTTACATATTTCTACCCTGTGTTGTTTTGTTAAGCGTATCTAAGTGATAGTGTGGGGGAGGGGGGGGGGGGGGGGGGGGGGGAGGTCGCCCACTTTTAACTCCTGCCACTTTTAACTCCTGTTTTATAAGATACTGGAATTTATTTACTCCATTTTGTAATGCCTGGGCCGAGGCCTAGCTGTTTATGGTGGGGTTATTGGAAGGTAGTAGTGCCCCCTGTGAGTAAGGGGGAAAGACTCCTTTTAAATATGCTTTCTGTTATTTTTATTCAGGAGTAGTTGTTAATAGTTTTGATTTAACTGTTTTAAAGAGTTTTTTTTTAAATATGTGAATTGTTTTTGGTCTTTATTCAATGTTTTTTGGTTGGGGTTCTTCCTCCTGAGGGGTCTCGGGCCTGCCTGGACGATCATGGCTAGCCATTCGCTTTGGTGGTGTACCTGGAATGTCAAAGGGAGCCACTCGCCAATCAAAAGGAAAAAGATATTATCAAGTCTTAACAAAAGGTTAATGCAGCCCTTTTACAGGAACACATCTACTTGATAAGGAGCGCTCGAAGCTGCGACAGGGTGGGTTTGGCCAGGTGTTCTTTTCACTTTTCAGCTCACAAAGTAGGGGAGTAGCCATCCTTATTCAGAAGGATCTTCCCTTCCAAATGCTAAGCCAGATAAAAGATGAGTCTGGACGATATATATTGATTAAAGCCCTAATATATAGAGAGGAATACAGGATTTTGAATCTTTATTACCCCCCAGCACACCCTTTTAAATTTGTAACAGAAGCATTCTCTAAGTTGATGGCTCTCAGGGTCCGCCACACAATTATGGGGGAAGATTTTAATTGTACCACTGACCCAGAGACGGGTAGGATACCTAGCAGCTCTGTGGGCATATCTGAGATCAAAGCAACTGGCGGATCTGAACAGGGAGCTGGGGCCGATAGATGTTTGGAGGTGTCTCCACCCTGAGGGTAGAGACTTTACTTTCTCTTCTAACCCACACAAGTGCCATACCAGAATCAACATGTTCTTTGTCCCCTCGACCCTTTTGAACTCGATATTGTCTTGTAAAATAGGTAATATAACTACTTCTGATCACACTGCAGTATACTTGGAAGTTAATACTAGTGATGATGGGATAGGTCCCCGACATTGGCATATGGACCCTTTCTTACTGAAGGATAGCAAGTTCATGAAATATTTCTCGCAGGAATTTAAAATCTTCTGGGATATCAACTCAGGCATGGCCAGTAACCCTTCGACGATGTGGGAGACTGCGAAGACATACGTGCGAGGCTTGGTTAGCTCATATTCTGCGACCCGGAAAAGACAAAAGGGAGAGCAACAGGGTCTGCTCAAGGCTCGCCTGAAGGCAGCTGAAACTGTGTATTTTGATAGGCCCTCCATTACTAAGCTACAGAGGATCACAGCCCTTAGGGCAGCCGTGAATATCGCACTTACCCAAACAGCAAGGAGGGAGATATTATTTGCGAAGCAGAGATGATTTGAATACGGTGACAAGCCTGGCAGGTATCTAACATACCTTGCCAGAAAGAAAAAGGCTCCCCAAGCCGTTACGTCTATTAGAGAGTGTGCTGGTACCCTGACCTGTGATCGTAAAATGATCAATGCAACCTTTAGAAAGTTCTATTAGAACATAGAAACATAGAACATAGAAGAATGCAGCGCAGTACAGGCCCTTTCGCCCTCGATGTTGCGCCGATCCAAGCCCACCTAACCTATACTAGCCCACTATCCTCCATATGCCTATCCAATGCCCGTTTAAATGCCCATAAAGAGGGAGAGTCCACCACTGCTACTGGCAGGGCATTCCATCCATATCAGGCAACATCCTGGTAAACCTCCTCTGCACCCGTTCCAGTGCCTTCACATCCTTCCTATAGTATGGCGACTAAAACTGCACACAATACTCCAGATGTGGCCGCACCAGAGTCTTATACAACTGCAACATGACCTCAGTACTCCGGAACTCAATTCCTCTACCAATAAAAGCCAGTACGCCATATGCCTTCTTCACCGCACTATTTACCTGGGTTGTATTCTGAATTGTGTAAGTTGCAGGACTGTGAGGATAGAACTAGGAAGATGGAGTCTTTCTTTAAAAATCTGGCCCTCCTGGGCCTAACCTCAGGGCAGGTGTCGATCTTGAATGCCCCCTGACAACCCAGGAAGTACAGGAGGTGGTGAGGCAGCTTCAGAGTGGCAAAGCGCCCAAACCAGATGGATTCCAGGCTGAGTTCGATAAAAAATTTATAAGGGTACTGGCCGGGCCACACATAAACATATATAAAACTGTTCATATAGTCAGGGCTGCCTCCCACCTTCGCTGAGAGAAGCAAATATTTCTCTCATTCTTAAGAGAAAGGCCCCAGAAGACTGCTCTGCATATGGACCCAAATCCTTATTAAATGTGGATTTTAAATTCTCTCAAAAATGTTAGCATTAAGATTGGAGAGGGTTTTACCATTCATGATAAAAGAGGACCAGACGGGGTTTATAAAGGGTCACAGGTCAACTAATAACATTAGAAAGGTCTTAAAAAAGGTATAAGCCTGCCAGCAGGAAGCGATACCGGGTTTAGTTGTCTCCCTAGTAGGCATTCGATCGGGTAGAATGGTCATATCTTTTCAATGCGCTGGAACGGTTTGGTGTTGGAGAGGTCATTACTAAATGGGTTTCAGTATTATATAATGATCCCAAAGCAGCGGTGATCACCAATGGTGTAAGTTCAGATAGCTTTTGCGTTGGCAGAGGTTGTCACCAGGGATGTCCTCTCTCACATTATTTACACTAGTGATTGAACCACTGGCAGAAGTCACATGAACTGACCCTAAAATAACAGCTCCGGAGGTTGGATCAGGCAAGCACAAATTTACTCTCTATGCAGATGATGTCCTTTTCTTAAGTGATCCTTTGACATCAGTGTCCCGCTTAATTTAAGTGGTATGTTTTCAGGTTACAAAATCAGTTGTGTGAAATCGGAGGCCATGCCATTGGAAGGCCTTGCCAGTATATCCAATTTTCCGGACGGATCTGGTTTTCCCTTTCGGTGGTCACTAGTAGGTTTCTGTACTTGGGTATTTTCATTACTCCGGCATTTGGTCAGCTATATAAAACCAATTATACACACTTATTATAAGTGACCTTCAATGCTGGTCCTTCAATGCTGGGAAGATCTCCCCAATATCCTGGCTAGGCAGAGTGGCCTTAGTTAAGATGACTATCCTACCTCGTCTTTTATATCCTATGAGAATACTCCCCCTGATGCTGTCGAGGCAGACGTTGTGTTAGCTTTACGGTTGGTTTGGCTCCTTTATTTGGAGTCCTAGACGGCCCCTTATTAAATTAGAAAAGTTGCAGCTCCCACAAGCAAGGGGAGGACTGGACTTTCCGGATTTCAGGGGGTACCAACTGAGCTCCCTATCATCTTTTGCAGCTGATTGATTGTGGGTCACAAGAGACCCAATCTGGTTAGATATTAAGACTTCCCAAGCAAAATATCCCCTCATCAATCTACTATTTATGGACAAGATGACGGTTACTACGGACTATTGTTAAAAACCCTATTGCATTAAATACAATCAAAGCCTGGAGGATAATGCAACAAGATGAGAGTAACCTGCAAAAAAACCTCCCCTTATACCCCTACAGTGGGAACATCAGGATTCCAGCCAGGGCTGACTGATGCTACTTTCAAAACTTGGGAGTCCAGAGGTATCTCCTGTTTGGGAGACCTGTTTGATGGGGAGGTCATGATGTCCTTCCAGCAGCTGCGCCAGAGGTTTGGACTGCCCATCAAGGACCTCTTTCGGTATTTTCGAATGCGAGACTTTATACAGAAGAAGACCACACTGATAGTCAATCCTTATAAACCAGACAGGGAAAGGAGAGTGCTTTGGCCGATGGGTCCGCCCTCCAGTCAGTACTCTCTACCACCTATAATGCAATAAGGTATCGAAGGACATGGAACAGTTATATAAAACCTGGAACCATGCATTAGAGTTGGAAATCTCTTTAGAAATGAGGGAGAACGTCTGGGAAAATGCCAGGAAGATCTCTATCTGTAACAGAACTCAGGCTACTCAATTGAAGATGCTTCACAAGGCTCACGTGGCACCAGAACGACTCGCAAAGTTCAAGGCAGAAGAGTCCCCAGTGTGTCCTAAATGTAAAATCGAAGTTCGCACTCTCACGCATTGTCTACGGACATGCCACAAGATCCACAGGTACTGGGACAGAGTAGCGAATGCCTTGGCAAAGATTTTAGGTACGGAGATTGGATTACTTTTGGGCTCCCCAAATTTTCCCTCTCTGGACGTATACGGGAAGAAATTATTTACTATCCTTTCCTTTTGTGCGAGGAAAAATACTTTAGTGAACTGGGTATTCGAAGGTCCCCCGGGACTTTCAAACTGGCACAGGATAGTCATGGAATATATCCCCCTTGACTTCCTCATGAATATGGTGCACCAAAAAACAGTATTATTTTATAGAACATGGCAGCCCTTTTTGAACTACACCGACACAGATATTTCGGCCATATTGTCCAGGGTTTTTGCTTAGCCGTGGTAATGGTTCCGGCTGGTTCGGGGGCCCCTGAGAGGAGGAAGCTCGTATAAATACGGGTTTTGTTATCACTTGATATAAATCTATTTTGAGCTGTATCTAGTTATTTATTTACCTTCTTGTTTATTGTTAGTAATGTATGATATCCATCGATTCCAGCCTCAGGCGACTGTGTGGAGTTTGCACATTCTCTGCGTGGGTTTCCTCCGAGTGCTCCGGTCCAAAGATGTGCAGGTCTGGTGAACTGACCATGCTAAAATTGCCTGTAGTGTTAGGTGTGTCAGTCAGAGGGAAATGGGCCTGGGTGGGTTACTCTTTGGAGGGTCAGTGTTGGGCCGAAAGGCCTGTTTCCACACTGTAGGGAATCGAATCTAACCTATTTTATGCTTTGGTAGTTTGCACAATAGATTAGTAGTTAGATTTTTTTGTAATTTTATATTGGTGTTGTTATTATATTGTAAAGTGGAATACACTAGTTTGTATTATTTTTGTAATTTTGTCAAAAATCTTAAAACTCTTCCTTTTCAATAAAAATATCTATAAAAAATGATTGTGGCCCCACAATTCCATTAGAAGCTCTAAAAACTGAGCAGGTTTCTCCTTTGTTATTTTAAATAACATACTGTTTTAAGAAAATGCTGCCACCTCACTTCCAGTGAGTAAAACTGTCAGTAGGACACAAGTGCTGGAACTATATCCAAACAGTTGAGCACTGAAGCCAGCACACTATTTGACTGTACAAGGCATTACAAGCCAAGTATCAATACCCACACTTTGAAGCACATCTCACTGGTTTAGCAGTTCAGGACAATGCAAACATGCACACGTCTATACCAATAATTAAGTATGATACTTCAACAAAGTGCAGCACCAAGACAAAAAGGGAAGCCAAGCAGAAGTTCGATTTGGACAAACGGTAAATGTAACTGAACAGCATTCAAATACGAACATCCAGGTTCCTAATTTCCGGTGCCACTTTAGCCCACGGTCGCAAATATAAAGATTCAAAGGCCACTGGCACATGTACACATACCATCATACAAACATGTGGAGGCGTTTCACTATATTGTAAGGGACTGAGTGCATTTTGAGTCAGTCGGACAAAGATTAAATCTACTTAACTGCAAGCTCAAAACTGGTTTCAAATCAAAAAGCAAACAATGCTTTTTTGCTTGTGGATTCCTTCGGCCACAGTTCCTTAGAATTTAACAGTGCTTCCAACCAGGTTTCTAGCACCACTGTTATAATCCAGTAAACTCTTTACGTGGCCCGCCCAGTCTTAGTTGCAGAAGAGTTATAGGTAAAGGCAGAACTGTCACAACATACCAGTTTGAAAAAGGAACAAAACCTTTGCTAATTACACGTTATACTGAAACCGGGTAGATAATATTTCCTAAACTAGGAGGTAATTAACCAGATTGATTTTATAAAATCAAACATTTTCACAAAGAAATAGGACAGTGAAGCAGCCTTGAAAAAGCAGTGGAGAGAGAAGAGAGAGTTAAACGGCAGTGAATGGTTCATGGAGTGAGAAGACAGCCAGGCCCTCTGCTTACCTCAGAGAAGTTGAATGCCAAGGGGATAGTGCCTGCCACGTAACAGCCGATTAGCATGGCCAAGGAGAGAAGGCTGATGGTGCTGAGGTCATCCATCCTGCCCTGGGGAAAGGGGGTGGGGAGTACGCTACACAGAGAGAGATTGGGGGAGAAAGGGGAGTGCAGCAGTGAAATACAGGCTAAGTGGTGGAAGGAGAGAGT
>NC_057719.1:92278599-92279869 GCF_004010195.1 Chiloscyllium plagiosum | reverse complement strand
TGACGGGAGAGGGGGAGGGAGTCAGGGGTAACGGGGGGGTGGGGGGGAGGTAGGAGGAGTGTGAGGTATATGGAGGGGAGGGGAGAGAGGGGCCGATCGGTCGCTAACGAAGGGCCCTCCGCCGCCGCCTGGAACCGTCCCCTTTTCTTGTTGTTGTTTTCAATTGTTCAACTCCTTGAAGAGCCGAGCTCCATGTTGACTGGGCCCCGCACCGACACGGTCACACAGACACAGACAGATCCCAGTCCCCGGCCCCGGCCCCACCGGCCGCTCGGCCCATTCACCCAGCACCGCTGACTTCCGGCGCCACCGTCACATCCGGGTCAAAGATCAACCGCCAACGGCTGCACCGACGACAATACACCCTCTCCCCTCCCCCTCCCCCTCCTCTTCGCCGAGCGGTGCCGCTGTGAATCAAACAAAAAAAAAGAACAAGGTCTTCCTCTTTCCCCACACACTGTCTCTCTCTCTCTCTCTCTGTCTCACGCCGGGTGTTAAATTGACGCTCGTGGAGCCACGGTTGCCCCTCACAAACATGGAGACCGCCAGCGGCTGCGGGGAGAGGTGGGGGGGAAGGGCACTCGCTTCCGCCCAACGGCACGACTCCAGGCGCCGGCTGGCCAACGGTGACGGATTCCGCGTCAAACTCGGTGCGGCGGCGAGAAAGCGCCCCGGGGGAAAGGTAAATGTCTCTCCTGAGCCACGGTAGCGTTTGCGGGTTCCCCTCACAAAGATGGCCGCGGGAGGGAGGGGCTGGGCCCCCTTGGTCAAAAGGCCCCGCCCCACCTTGGTGAGAAGGCCCCGCCCCCCTTGGCCAGAAGGCCCCGCCCCCTTTCCTCCTTCCCTCCCTCTGGGACTCTAGTGTTGGTAGTGGAAAGTCTAAGGGTAAACCTTGTGGGTAATATCTGGGACTCACTCATGGTGTTCATGCATGTCTGAGATGATTTGGAAAGGAAGAGGATAAGTCATTATGTGTGTGTGTGAGTGAGATTGACTCAACAGCACTGGTTTAATATGACTCTGAAGGAGAAAGTGAGGACTGCACATCAGAATCAGGAATATGACTGTCCGACTCAACTCTTGCAGAAAGTTGCCAGTCAATAATTCTGTACTTAATAGCAAGACTAGTGCTTTTGTTTTAAAATGCAGAAAGTATGTACAAGACATTGGTTAGGCCACTGTTGGAATATTGTGTGCAATTCTGGTCTCCTTCCTATCGGAAAGATGTTGTGAAACTTGAAAGGGTTCAGAAAAGATTTACAAGGATGTT
>NC_057719.1:92274387-92278591 GCF_004010195.1 Chiloscyllium plagiosum | reverse complement strand
AGGGGAAAGATATAAAAGAGACCTAAGGGGCAACTTTTTCACGCAGAGGGTGGTATGTGTATGGAATGAGCTGCCAGAGGATGTGGTGGAGGCTGGTACAATTGCAACATTTAAGAGACATCTGGATGGGTATATGAATAGGAAGGGTTTGGAGGGATATGGCCCGGGTGCTGGCAGATGGGACTAGATTGGGTTGGGATATCTGTTTGGCATGGACGGGTTGGACTGAAGGGTCCGTTTCCATGTTGTACATCTCTACGACTCTATGAGCATACCGGGTTAGAAGCAAAAACTGAAATTGGTGGAAAAACTCAGCAGATCTGGCAGCATCGGTGGAGACAAGCTGAATTAACACGAAACCCTCACGCGTATTTCTGCATGCTGTCCATTAGTAAAGAAGGCGAGAATCACACGCTGTAACAAGATCTTTGACGGTTGGACATCAATACCAAGAACAGAGATTGATGGGCCCTGACGGTTCTTTTTGGAAGCCGGACATAATATACAGGGAAGATAATACAGTAGTTGTTGATATCACCATGAGGGTGACAACAAGGTGCTCAAGAAGGTGTGGTTAGAAAAATGTCAGAATTACCAACGTCTTAACCACAAACAAAATAATTATTATGAGGCCTCAAAGTTTGTTGTGGGAGCAAGAGCAAAGTGGTTGGAGCTCAGCAACACACTGATGGACTTCCTCAATATAGAGAGGTATAAATCTTTCTCACAACAAATCTCAAAACTGACAACCTGAGCTACTTGAAATCTTCACCAGCTGGTGGATTGAATCATAAATCGTCAGAGTCATTTATTGACTCTGGTTTCCAACATCTGCAGTCCTTTCTGTCTCCTTAACCTTTCAGTTCCCTTCTTCAGAACTGGGTAGGGTTTGCCCTTTTCCATTAGATGTTGATGTGTAACGACTTCATTGATACAAACTTCACAGCTAGGTAAAGTAATGTGGAATGTTTCTTTTTTCATATGTGATGTGTTGATTTGTTTACCCAAAACAAAGTTCTCAGTTGTTTTGTGGATTCACTGAAAATGTTTTTTTTTGTGCAATTGGTCCATTAATCAGCAACGGGCATTTGTAAAGCAGAATTTTATTCAGTCACAATCTACAACCTTGACGTCTACTATATCCCCACTTTACCATTAGCCAGAAGATCAACTCCAGTTGAATGAAGCGAAGAATGGAGGAAACACTAGGAAAGCTGAAAAATAAGGTCATGATGTGGAGATGCCAGTGTTGGATTAGGGTGGCCAAAGTTAAAAATCACATGTTTATAGGATAAATAGGATAGGATCCTACTATACAGGATCCAACTCCATTAGCTATGTGATGAAGGAGCAGTACCCCAAAAGCTTGTACTTCCAAATAAACCTGTTGGACTATAACCTGGTGTCATTTTTTTTAAAATAAAGGTGTCAACCTGGTGAAGCTACAAAATAGGACTAGAGGCAATCCCTAGGTTGCAACTGGGATCCATTTTTGAGATTCCATTAGCAAGTTGGAACATATTGCAGGACAGTATAAAGTAGCCATCCTTAAGTACAGGATCTTTTTTATAAATATTCTTATAAATTTAAGTTTTTACAAAATTACAAAACCAGTACAAAATAGTGTAACAACTTTATAATATGAAAACAATAATAAGAAACAAATTACTACTAAACTTCACAAACTATTGAAACACGAAAGAAAAGCAAAAAAAACTCTACAAAAACTACAATCCAATAAATAACCAAGGGAAACGAAGAAGAAAAATAAATAAACAAACAAAATAAAATTAAAACAAGTTATAGCAAGGTAACTTAAATTATATTCAATTAAATTACTATACTCAGCGCAATCGCCTCACCAACGGGAGCATTGAGTTTAATTCAGATAAATGCGAGGTGCTGCATTTTAGGAAAGCAAATCTTAGCAGGACTTATACACTTAATGGTAAGGTCCTAGGGAGTGTTGCTGAACAAAGAGACCTTGGAGTGCAGGTTCATAGCTCCTTGAAAGTGGAGTCGCCGGTAGATAGGATAGTGAAGAAGGCGTTTGGTATGCTTTCCTTTATTGGTCAGAGTATTGGGTACAGGAGTTGGGATGTCATGTTGCGGCTGTACAGGACATTGGTTAGGCCACTGTTGGAATATTGCATGCAATTTAGAGGGCATAGGTTTAGGGTGAGAAGGGAAGGATATAAAAGAGACCTAAGGGGCAACGTTTTCACACAGAGGGTGGTATGGGTATGGAATGAGCTGCCAGAGAATGTGGTGGAGGCTGGTACAATTGCAACATTTAAGAGGCATCTGGATGGGTATATGAATAGGAAGGGTTTGGAGGGATATGGGCCGGGTGCTGGCAGGTGGGACTAGATTGGGTTGGGATATCTGGTCGGCATAGACGGGTTGGACCGAAGGGTCTGTTTCCATGCTGTACATCTCTATGATTCATTAGTAAGTAAACCCATATTTGTTCAGAATTCTTCCCCCATGGCCCCCCAGACTGCCAGACACAACCCTCACGGCTACACAAAAGCCCTGAACAGTATAGCTGACAAGTCTGCATCAGTATAATTCAGAAAGGGCCATCATGTTCTATAAAACAATTCCCTTTTCTGGTGCACCATACTCGTAAGTCCAGGGGGATGTGTTCCATGACTAACCTACGCCAGCTCGAAGGTCCCGGGGAATTCTCTGACACCCAGCTCATTAGAATGTTCTTCCTCATACAGAATGAAAGAATATTAAACAATTTCTTCCCATGCACATCCAAAGAAGGAGCATTTGGAAGACCCAGGAGGAGGGACACTGGATCCAACTTAACCTCAGTTCCCAAAACCTCTTCCAAAACACTCGTTATGGCATCCCAATGCCTGCGAAGCTTGGGGCATGACTATAAGTGATGAGTAAGAGGACCGACCTCCATTTTAAACTTGGGCACATTGGGGACACTCCTGTCTTGAATTTCACAAGCCGTTCCGGTGCCAAGTGAGCCCTGTGGCGTACCTTCAGTTGAAATGCCTGAGTCCTATTGCAAATCGAAATCTTCCAAATATTTTCCCAGATATCCTCCCACATCTCTGATGAGATTTCCACCCCCAATTCTTGAGTCTAGGTTCTGCATAGCCGCTCAGTGTCCTTCGAAACATTATTTCCTAACAAGTGATAGAGAGTGCTAACCGAGAGGGCTTCGTAGACCAGAGCACTCTCCTGTCCATGTCCAAGTTGTAGAGGCTAACCATCAATGTAGTCTTTTTTTGTATGAAATCTCTAACCTGGAAGTAATGAAAGAGGTCTCTCCAAGGTAGCTCGAACTTCTGACTCAGCTGCTTGAAGGACATCATGACCTCCCCATCAAATAGATCTCCCAAACAGGAGATTCCTCTGGACTCCCAGAACTTAAAGCCAGAGTCTATCAACCCCGGCTGGAATCCTAACATTCCATTATGGGAATAGAACATAGAACCTAGAACATAGAAAAGTACAGCACAGAACAGGCCCTTTGGCCCACGATGTTGTGCCGAGATTTAATCCTAATGTAAAATATAGTAACAACCTACGCACCCCTCAACTCACTGCTATTTATGTGCATATCTAACAGTCACTTAAATGTCCCCAATGACTCTGCTTCCACCACCACCGCTAGCAAGGCATTCCACGCATTCACAACTCTTTGTGTAAAAAACCTACCTCTATGTCTCCTTTATACCTTCCTCCTAATATCTTCAAACTATGACTTCTTGCACCAGTCAATCCTGCCCTGGGGAAAAGTCTCTGGCTATTGACTTTACCTTTCCCACTCATTATTTTGTACACCTCGGTCAGGTCTCCTCTCTTCCTCCTTCTCTCCAGAGAGAAAAGTCCGAGCCTATTCAACCTCTCTTAATAAGGCAAGCCCTCCAGTCCAGGCAGTATCCTGGTAAACCTTCTTTGCACCCTCTCCAAAGCCTCTGTATCTTTCCTATAGTAGGGCGACCAGAACTGGACACAATATTCTAAGTGTGGCCTCACTAGGGGCTTGTAGAGCTGCAGCAAAACCTCACGGCTCTTAAACTCGATCCCCCTGTTAATGAAAGCCAAAACACCATATGCTTTCTTAACAACCCTATCCACTGGGGTGGCAACTTTGAGGAATCTATGTACTTGCACACCCAGATCCCTCTGTTCCTCCACACTGCCAAGAATCCTGTCTTTAATTCTATATTCA
>NC_057719.1:92234184-92274332 GCF_004010195.1 Chiloscyllium plagiosum | reverse complement strand
CTTCTGTCAGCCAGCCAATTCTGAATCCAGATAGCCAAATCTCCCTGTATCCCATACTTCCTGACTTTATGAATGAGCCTACCATGGGGAACCCTATCAAATGCCTTGCTGAAATCCATATGCACTACATCCACTGCTTGACCGTCGTCGACCTGTCTTGACACCTCCTCAAAGAATTCAATAAGATTTGTGAGGCGTGACCTGCCCCTCTCAAAGCCATGCTGACTGCCTTTAATCACACTCTGCTTTGTCAAATAGTCATAAATCCTATCCTTCTGAATTCTTTCCAAACCTTTGCTGACCACAGACGTAAGACTGACTGGTCTGTAATTGCCGGGGATTTCTCTATTACCCTTCATCAAAGGGAGAATTCGCATGGAATACAATAAGTGAGGAAGAACATTCATCTTGACCACAGCTATTCTGCCTAACCAAGATTTCGGAAGATCTTCCCAGTACCAAAGGTCCTGCCTTATCTTCTGTAGCAACTGCCCATTGTTGGCATTGTATAGTTGATCAAAGATCGGGGTGATAAAAACACCCAAATACAGAAAACCTCCCCGTGACCACCGAAAGGGGAAATGGTTTCCATCCCCAAAATTGGATATACTAGTAAGGCCCCCCCTCCCAGGCATGGCCTCCGATTTCATGAAATTAATTTTAAATTCTGAAAACAAACCAAACAGATTAATCATTTGTAATAAGCGGGGTATGGATGTCATTGGATTGGTTAAGAAGAGGGGCAGCACGGTGGCTCAGTGGTTAGCACTACTGCCTCACAGCACCAGGGATCCGGGTTCGATTCCCACCTTGGGCAACTGTCTGTGTGGAGTTTGCACATTATCCCCGTGTCTGTGTGGGTTTCCTCCCACAGTCCAAAGATGTGCAGGTTCGGTGAAATGGCCGTGCTAAATTGCCCGTAGTGTTAGGTGCATTAGTCAGAAGGAAATGGGTCTGGGTGGGTTACTCTTTGGAGGGTCGGTGTGGACTGGTTGGGCCGATGGGCCTGTTTCTACACTGTAGGGAATCTAATTAAATCATCCGCATAGAGGGTAATTTTATGCCTGCCCTACCCTATCTCCAGGGCAATTATATTGGGGTCCGTCTGGATGGCTTCCGCCAGCAGCTCGATCACCAATGTAAATAATAATGGCAAGAGAAGGCACCCTTGATAGCAGCCTCTAAAACCATCTGACCTTCTACCATTAGTGGGAACTGCTACTTTCGGGTCACTAGACAACACTGCCACCCAACCGTTCCATGACATGAAAGAGGTACGGCCACTCGACCCAATCAAATGCTTTCTCTGCATCCAGGGAGACTACCAAACCTGGGAGCGACCTTTCCTGGCATATTTGGAGCATGTTTAGTACTCTTCTAATAACGTTGGTAGACCTACGCCCCTTAATAAAACCTGGTCCTCCTTTTCAATAAAAGCCAATACCCTCTCCAGCCTTAACACCAGCATTTTCCACAGGATTTTAAAATCCACGTTCAGTGACGATATGGGCCTGTATGAAGTGGAATCCTCTGGGGCTTTTGCTTTCTTAAGAATAAGAGAGATATTTGCTTCTCTCGAAGAAGATGGGAGTTAGTCCTGACTGTATGAGTAAGTGATGGAAATGTGTTGCTGGAGAAGCGCAGCAGGTCAGGCAGCATCTAGGGAACAGGAGAATCGACGTTTCGGGCATTAGCCCTTCAGGAACACATTTCCATCTCTGATCTCCAGCATCTGCAGACCTCATTTTCTCTTGTATGAGTAAGTGTACATATCCAAGCGTGGCCTGGCCAGCTTGTCTATAAACTCCTGATAAAACTCACCTTGAAATCCATCTGGCCCGGGCGCTTTACCACTCTGGAGCAGCCTCACTGCCTTTTGTACTTCCTGAATTGTTAGAGGGGCATTCAGAATGGATGCCTGCTCTGAGGTTATACCCGGAAGGTCTAGGGTCTTAAAAAAGGATTCCATCTTCATCATTCCGTCCTCGCAGCCCTCCAACTGGTACAGCTCAAAGTAAAACTTTCTAAATGCTGCGTTAATTTTCTTAGCATTGCAAGCAAGAGTACCAGCATGCTCTCTGGTGGATATAATAAATTGCGGGGCCTTCTTCTTTCTGGCCAAGTGCGCTAGATATCTGCCTGGTTTATCACCATACTCAAATAACTGCCGTTTTGCAAAAGAAATTTCCCTCTTTGCTGTCTGGTTGAGTGTAGCATTCAAAGTAGCCCTAAGGGCTGTGATACACTGCAATTTGGTGACAGCCAGTCTGTCAAAGTATGCTAACTCAGCTGCCTTCAGGCCAGCCTCGAGCAAACGTTGTTCTCCCCTCTGTCGCTTCTGGATCGCAGGGTAAGAAATAATCAAACCCCGTGCGTAGGCCTTGGCAGTCTCCCACAGCACCAGAATTAATATCCCAAAAGATTTTTAAACTCTCGCAAAAACTACTCTATAAACTTGCTGTCTTTCAGGAGGAAAGGGTCCACGCGCCAGTGTCAGGAGCCCGTCCTGCCACCACCGGCCTTGACCTCCACGTATCCTGCCGCATGATCAGAAACGGCTATGTTCCCTATTCTGCAAGGCAGCACTGAGCTCAAAAAGGTCGATGGGACAAAAAAACATGTCAATTCTAGTATAGCACTTATGTGGATTAGACAAAAAAAAAAGAAAATCCCTACCTTTGGGGTGAATAAATCCCCACAACCCCAACTCCCTGTTCAGGTCCACCAACTGTGGGCGGCACGGTGGCACAGTGGTTAGCACTGCTGCCTCGCAGCGTCAGAGACCCGGGTTCAATTCCCGCCTCAGGCGACTGACTGTGTGGAGTTTGCACGTTCTCCCCGTGTCTGCGTGGGTTTCCTCCGGGTGCTCCGGTTTCCTCCCACAGTCCAAAGATGTGCAGGTCAGGTGAATTGGCCATGCTAAATTGCCCGTAGTGTTAGGTAAGGGGTAAATGTGGGGGTATGGGTGGGTTGCGCTTCGGCGGGGTGGTGTGGACTTGTTGGGCCGAAGGGCCTGTTTCCACACTGAAAGTAATCTAATCTAATCTAAACTGCCTGGATGGCAGAGACATACCTGCAAGACTCCTATGCATCCTGTCCACCCCAGGGTCAATAATACGATTAAAGTCTTCCCCTTTAAATGTATGATGCTCCCCAAGGGCCATCAATTGAGAAAGTGGATCCGTTAAGAATTTAAGGGGGTGTGCCGGGGGGGCAATATACATTCAGAATCCCATACTCCTCTCCATGTATTAAAGCTTTATGAATTATGAATCGCCCGCACTCATCCTTAATCTGGCCGAGCACTTGAAACGGGAGGTTCTCCCAGATGAGAAAAGTCACTCCTCTACCTTTCGAATTAAAGGATGAGAAAAACATCTGGCCGAACCCTCCCTGTTGCAACTTCAAGTGCTCCTTATTGGTTAGATGCAACAAGGCTACATCGACCCTCCCTTTTATCTAAGGCTTGACAGTAACCTCTTTCTCTTAATTGGTGAGTGACTCCCTTAACATTCCAGGAATGGCTAGACATGATCGTCCGAAACAGTCTGTGACCCCCCTCCTCAGGAGGAAGAACCCCACTCATAGCTCGCCGAGTGAAAACCATAAACAGTTCGTATAAATTTAAAAATCCAACTTCCATAACTATCAAATCAAAACTTCTAACAGCTACTTCTACAACATAGCAACATATAACTGAAAGGAGACTTCCCCCCCCCTTGTCCACAGGGTGCACTCATACCACCCATTAGCCCCTCGATGACACCTTCCAGCTAAAGCACAGAAAAAAAAATTACACACATCTTATAACAAGAAAGTTAAAAGTGGCCACTCAACCCGTCCCCTCCATACTGTAATCCTATGCACTCCTGGTAGGACAACTAAAATATAACCTCTCCCCTCCCCCATCCCACACCAGAAAAGAAAAACGAAAGGAAGTAAATACAAAAAAAACCACCAAGGAAACAAAGGATGATGGGAATCGAGGAGAGGAGAGAAAAAGAGGAAATAATTATGACCCCAACATGTAGTTAAAAAAATCAAGACTCCCCCCCCCAACAACTAGGTAAACCGGGCAAATTACAGAGAAAAAAACAAAATAAACATAATTGTCTGTATTACTCAAGCCAGTCAGTCTATTTTAAAGCATCCAAGAAGTCCTTTGCCTTTTCTGGTGAGTGAAAATTGAACACGGACCTTCCGTGGCTGAAACACAGTATTGCCGGATATCTAACGGAATACTGGACTTTCAAGTCCCTCAGCTGCCTATTTAACCTCATCAAAGGCCTTCCTCTTACGGATCACGACCGGAAAGAAGTCCTGGAAAAGCATAGTTCGTGGTCCTTTATAAATCAGAGCCTGAGGGTGAGAGGCTTCCAGCACCATTTGTTTTTCCCTGTAGTACTGGAGTCACACGAGGACCGGGCGGGGGCGCTGGTCCAATCCGGGCCTACGCACTGCGACCCAGTGGGCCCACTCAACCCGCACCCGGCCCACTCCGACATTCAGCCTCACAAACTGCGGGAGCCATTGCTCCAAAAAGCTGACGAGCTGGCCTTCTTCCTCCCGTTCGAGAAGCCCCACCGACTGGATGTTCTTCCGGCGACCTCGATTTTCCAGGTCATTGACCTGCTCCCCCAAGGCCCCCACACTCGCCGTTCCAGGACCTGAACCTGACCGGTGAAGGATTCCGCCGCGGTCTCAGAAGCCACGGGCCGTTGCTCCGCCTTCCCGACACGCTGCCCGAGGCGCTGGGTCTCCTGGTCACGCCTCTGCAGCATGACACGAACTCTGAGATCAGGCTGTGCTCCACTGGTGAGTCCCCTGGGGTGGTCACGGAGGTTGACGCTGCAGTCATGGGTGTTGTCCTCATGTTCCCTTCCGTTTGGCCATTTTCTTAACAATTTCAAACTAATACTTGATAGTTCCTAAGGGTCACAAATGGTTATTTCCAGCACAGTAAGTAGTAAAGGGAGGGTGAGTGCCCCACTTTGCCTGGGTTCTGGTGCACAGCTCAGCAGAGCAGACCTACTGGGTCACTGTCATCTTGAATTCCCCCCAAGGACAGGATCTTTAAAATTACACCCCTGTATATGAGATCCTGTTCATAAGTATGAGCGTTTGTAAGTTGGATGTTAATAATTAGAGGACCCCTATACTTAAATGTCAAACAGCTGAAAATAGCATGCTATAGGCATGGTTAAGTGATTTTGCAACTAGTGGATCAGATCTAAGGTCTGCATTCTATCCCATCCAGACATAAAAGGTAGTCAACAATTAAACAACTTACAAATATCCCCATCTTTCAAATAATGGGAGCCCAGACCATTAATACAAAGGACATCTTCAGCCAGAAGTGAGATGTGGATGATCCATTTCATCTCTTCTTCAAGTCATATGAACATGAAGCTTAGAAAATAGGAGCAGTGATGCTCATTTTGCCCATTGATCCTCTCAACCCCACATTCCCAATCTCTCCTCATGTGCATTGATGCCTTTAAATTCTGGAACTCTATATTTCTTCCTTGAATCTATTTAATGATTTGGCCTCAGGGCCCCAGAGTCGTCAATCATGGAATTAAGAGGTTTTTCCTCATCTCAAACTTGAAAGATCCACCTTGTATCCTGAGACTATAACGCACCACTCTCTTTCCCCCTCCCCCATACTACATTATCAAGGCAGAGGAAGCATCATCCATGCATTTAGTCTGTCCAGTATGATCAGCATTTCATCCGTTTCAATGAGATTCCCTCTTCTAAACTCATGTGAATATAGGCCCAGGGTCAAGATAGTTCTAGGGGTCAAAAATGGTTATTTCCAGCACAGTAAGTAGTGAAAGGAGGGTGAGTGCCCCACTTTTTCTGGGTTCTGGTGCAGAGCTCAACAAAGCAGAACTACTGGGTCGCCGCCATCTTGAATCCACCCCCCCCCCCGCCAAGTACAGGATCTTTAAAATTACACCCCTGTATGAGATCCTTTTCATAAGTGGTGCTGGAAAAGCACAGCAGGTCAGGCAGCATCTGAGGAGAATATAGGCCCAGTTGAATCAGTCGATTCTTGTACAACAAACCCGCTAACCCTAGTGTCAGTCTAGTGAATGCTCGCTGTGCTCGCTGTAAGGCAACTATATGTTTTCTTAGACCAAACCTGTATACCAGGCTCCAGGTGTAATCTCCCCAAGGCCCTGTACAGTTTAAGTAAGATTTCCTTGCTCCTGTACTGAAGCCCCCTGGCAATGAAAGCCAATCTACAGTTTATCTTCCCAACTGCTTGTTCCATCTTGCTTTACCAGGACACCTGAGTCCCTTTCTACATTGACATTCCCTTATATGTCACCATTTTAAATAATCATTCTGACTTTTCCTACTGTCCCCAGCATAACAGTCTTCAACCAATCCAATGCAATCCACGCGATCTCAAGAAACAGATGGAGGCACTGGATACTGCATAGGCTGCGGACCCGACAATATTCAGCAATTTCACTGAAGACCTGAGCTCCAGAACTAGCTGCTAAAGGAAAAAATCCATTCTGGGTAATTATTTCCCCATCAAAGTGATGGAAGAGTTATTGACAATGCTGTCAAGCAATACTTAGAAAGAGAATAAGTTGCTCAGTGACGCCCAGTTTGGGTTCTGTCAGGACCACTCAGTTTAGATTCGATTCCCTACAGTGTGAAAACAGGCCCTTCGGCTCAACCAGTCCACACCCACCCTCTGAAGAGTAACCCACCCAGACCCATTTCCCCCTGCCTAACGCACATAACACTGTGCAATTTAGCATGGCCAATTCACCCTGACCTGCACATCTTTGGACTGTGGGAGGAAGCCGGAACAGCTTGGAGGAAACCCATGCAGACACGGGGAGAATGTGCAAACTCCACACAGACAGTCAACCGAGGCTGGAATCGAACCTGGGACCCTGGTGCTGTGAGGCAGCAATGCTAACCACTGAGCCACTGTGCTGCCCCATCCTGCACAACTTTGAATTACTGTGAGAAAAATGTCTGTTATTTATCATTCTTCTATTACACTATAACTTGCATGTTTTGCACTTCTTAATGCATTTTATGCTGTGCACGATTATGTAGTTTGTAGCACCCTCAGACCTGGAGGAACACTGTCTTGTTTTTACTGTATCAGTTGTAAATGGCAGAAATAAAATCTACTCTAATCTACAGCCTTGGTTCAAACATGGACAAAGGAGCTGTATTCCAGAGGGGAGACAAGAGTGATAGTCCTTGACTCCAAGACTGCATTAAGGGGTCAGCACGGTGGCACAGTGGTTAGCACTGCTGCCTCACAGCGCCAGGGATCCGGGTTCGATTCCCACCTCAGGTGACTGTCTGTGTGGAGTTTGCACATTCTCTCCGTGTCTGCGTAGGTTTCCTCCGGGTGCTCCGGTTTCCTCCCACAGTCACAAAGATGTGCAGGCCAGGTGAATTGGCCATGCTAAATTTCCGGTAGTGTTTGGTGCATTTGTCAGGGGTAAATATAAGTTAGAGGAATGGATCTGGGTGGGTTGCTTTTCGGAGGGTCAGGGCCAAAGGGCCTGGTTCCACACTGTAGGGTATCTAATCTAATCATTAGGCCAAGTGTGGCTTCAAGGAGCCCTGGCAGAGCTGGAATCAATAGATATCGAGGACAAACTCTCCACTGGTTGGAATCTTACCTGGTACAAATGTGGTTGGTGGAGGTCAGTCATCTCAGCTGCAGGACATTTCTGCAGGAGTTCCTCAGGATAGTGTTTTTTTTAAAAAAAAACATGTTTTATTCATTTGTGGGATCTGACCCTCTCTGGCTGGCCAGTTGTTGCCTAGCCCTAGTTGCCCCCTTCAAAAGGTGGTGGTGAGCTGCCTTTTGAACTGCTCCAATCCGATTCAATCTGCCTGGTTTAAAATTTAAGAAAGCCTGGCTGTTAACTGTCAATCATCATCAACTTTGGCATTCTCCAAGACAATACCCCTACCAAATAAAGTCCTCTTGGCAACTAATCGGCACACTGACCACCTCCCGGTCCACCTCACTGCGATATTGACTGCTGCAGTGTCAAATACTGATGCAGAGGGAGGGAGCGGTGTTTTTTTTCCCAGATGGGAACATTGCGTATATATAAGTATAACCATCTGTTGTTTTTATTTTGGCCACCTTCCACATTTGTTAGGTGTCGTAGGATGAATACCTGAAGTGAATGAACCCAAGCATCCAATTAATCACATTCGATTTTAACCACCTTGTGGTTTCATCGATGATTGGACTGATTTCAGTTGCCCTGTGAAAGTACAAATCTCTTAGTGTGTGGCTTAACTGGCATGTACTATCGTCCAAGGGAATGTAAGGTGTGCTGCCTTTCCTTGTGGAGTCGCGAACCTGATTGGTTCATGTTGTATGAATAGTGCTCAACATGAAACCAGTTTTCGGCTCATGGCTATTCTATGTGCTGCCACTGGATGGCGCACACACCCAGCAGGCTAGTGCTCCTGTGTCTGTGGGCAGTGACATACAACAGAGATCCCATTTGGGCTCAACAGGTTTGAGGAGAAAGTGAGGTCTGCAGATGCTGGAGATCAGAGCTGAAAATGTGTTGCTGCGCTTTTCCAGCAACACATTTTCAGCTCAACAGGTTTGCCCTGATTTTCTGTTTCCTCTTGAGCCACCTCCTACTTTACATCCTATAACTTTGCCTTCAGTGCATTTGTGCTGTTTGCCGCAACCCCTCTGGCATTCCAAGTTGCAATAATGTACAGGCACTCCTGCTGTTTCTGTTTAGATAATCTACACTGTGCTTCCAACATTAAGTTCAATGTGGGTCAGCTTCAGTACAGTGCAAATACTGCTTCAAGATAAATCAATATAAACTGTCCCTAACTGTGGGCCGGAGGTAAAGCAGAGCTGTTTTGTACACCAACACTGAGGTGCAGAGTAAATCACTAGTGAAAGATCAGTTTGTACTTTCCAATGCCTTGGAAGTCCAGCTTTATTTCCCAGGTTTTGCAGAGCTTTGCATTAAAAGTGCACCACAGTCAGTACATTCCAGTACTGACCCACGGAGAAGGAGCAGTGACAAATTTGTAGACAGGAGACTGACAACCAACCAGCACCTCTTCTCCTGAAGAAGGGCTTATGCCCGAAACGTCGATTCTCCTGTTCCTTGGATACTGCCTGACCTGCTGCGCTTTTCCAGCAACACATTTTCAGCCCTCTTCTCATACAGTATACCTGAGTGCTTGTTGAAAATGTGTTGCTGGAAAAGCGCAGCAGGTCAGGCAGCATCCAAGGAGCAGGAGAATCGACGTTTCCAAGGAGCAGGAGAATCGACGTTTCCAAGGAGCAGGAGAATCGACGTTTCGGCTCATGCTCCTGTCGATTCTCCTGTTCCTTGGATGCTGTCTGACCTGCTGCACTTTTCCAGCAACACATTTTCAGCTCTGATCTCCAGCATCTGCAGTCCTCACGTTCTCCTGAGTGCTTGTTGGTCAATAATAGTGTTGGGCATTTATCATGCACCTTTTTAATGTGGTGAAATGTCCCAAGGTCCTCCAGGAACATAATCAGGCAGAAATCGACAGGTTAGTGAGACATGGGGGAAACGATAGGTTCAAAGGAGCATCTAAAGAGAAGGGAGGGAGTAGTCTGATGTCTAAGGACAACATTTCAAACTATAGGATCAAGGCCAGTACTCCTGAAAAGTCTTCAGTTTGAGGGCCTTTTCTCCAATCATGCGATCCCAAACTAAATTACAGTCAAACAGCATATCCTGTCAACTGTTCAAAATAGGCAAGGTGATGAGGATCAATGAATCTATATTATTATTCAGTACCTAAAGTGACAGAACCATATGTAGCTTAAATTTAACTTGTATTTCTGCTTTGTGTGTGTTAACAAGGAAGACATGATTTTAGATTTGTTCAGGGTGTCTGGAGTTTACTGATGTGTGCGTTTTTAATGAGGGGTTCACAGCTTTGTAGTGGAACCTGAGGTGATCAGTTTAGTGCATTAGTAATGAGGGGTAGAAGGTAAAATAAAAAGGCAGCTGCACTATCAACATGAGTTCACTGTCACAGAAACTCAGAATCACCCAGAAGCTTGCGGAATATGTGCAGATTTCGTCGTTCAGTTAGGGTAAGACATGTGGCAGTTTGTGATCCTGTCATGGCAAGGACAAAGGTCCTGAGTGACTTGGGAGAAAACTTCAGAAGCAGGAAGTTGCTGGATGGTGAGTGTGTGGAAAAACCCATGTGTTTGCTCCGGAAGTACTTTGGAGTCAGGAGGAAGAAAGTTCAGGGAACCAATTACAGCCGTGCAAACTGAACAGAGAGCTTCACGTGAAGGCAGGATGACCCTTTACGATGGTTTGAGTATGTATAAGGTTTAGATTAGATTCCCTACAGTGTGGAAACAAGCCCTTCGGCCCAACAAGTCCACACTGACCCTCCAAAGAGTAACCCACCCAGACCCATTCCCCTACATTTCCCCCTGACTAATGCACCTAACACTACGGGCAAACTCCACACAGACAGCCGCCCGAGGCTGGAATTGAACCTGGGACGGTGAGGCAGCAGTGCTAACCACTGAGCCACCAGGCTGACACCAGTCATTAGTGAAGGTAAAAGTTTTGAGTCTTTATTTCTGATATTTGTAATAAGACTATTTCAAATAGTGCTTGTATAGAGCAAAATATTAGTTGAGAGTGTGGTGCTGGAAAAGCACAGCTGGTCAGGCAGCATCTAAGGAGGAGGGGAACTGACTGTAGCTGGAGGGGTCCATCACTGCCCCCTCTGACCTATCACCCTCTCCCTGACCTTCATCCACCTAGCACTTTCCCAGCTACCTCCCCCAACCCCACCCTCCTCCCATTTATCTCTCAGCCCCGACCCACAAGCCTCATTCCTGATGAAGGGCTTATGCCCGAAACGTCGATTCTCCTGCTCCTCAGATGCTGCCTGACCTGCTGTGCTTTTTCCGGCACCACACTCTCAACTCTGATCTCCAGCATTTGTAGTCCTCACTTTCTCCTATTGTAAAATATTAAGTGTTTTTGTCTTTACATGCATCATGGAACCCCCTGCGTAGAAAGAGGCCATTCAGTAAATGAAGTCTGCACCACCCTCTCTGAAAAGCATCCCACCCAAACGCCTCCCTTACAGCCCCTGTATGGGTTTTTTTTTAATATGGCTAACACATCTAACTTGTACACCACAGGGCAATTTAGCATGGCCAATCCACCTAACCTGCACATCTTCGGACTGTGGGAGGAAACTGGAGCATGGGGAGACTGTGCAAACTCCACAGAAACAGTCACCGGAGGCTGGAGTTGAACCCAGGTATCTGGTGCTGTGAGGCAGCAGTGCTAACCACCATACCACCTTGCCACCCAAAGTACAATTGAGCCGGGTAGGTGGATATAATGAAGCTTTCCATTATTTTGTTAAAAAGTATATCTTGGCAGTGTCTTATGAATATGTTGAGTGATTGACCACCAGAGTAAACAAATACATAAACCAGGTTAAAACCTGGTTACCAAACCAAGTCTCCCTTTGGCATCTGACTTGTCCATTATTACCATCATAATAGTCCTGACCATACACAACCAGCCCGTGCTTGCAAAATTTGAAATAGTATCCAATGGTAGATGTGATTCAGTCTTTGAATGACATTTGCTCAATAACTCCCAGCGTGGGAATCAATTTCGGATTGTCAGTCTGGCTGAAGATATGCAACACGTGCAGCTACTGGAAGCAATATATATTAATACACAGAGACCTATTCTTTTCAGATAGAAAGAACATGGGCAAACTGTGTCTGCTTCATCTCCACAAAATCGGTGACAGCCATTTCCTCGTTCATCTCTCGTGCCAGTTCCTGACCAATCAGAGTCGACCTGCCTGGTTTAAATCTAAACAAAGCCTGGGCTGTTAACTGTCGATCATCATCTAACTGGTGCATTCTCCAAGCCATCACCCCTACCAATCTTCACAAACAATGTAAGTGTTGTTTTCCCCTTGAATTGGTATCTCTCAGTAAATATTATAAAACAAAAAGCTTTAACAAAACTGCAGTGTAAAGGTGTTTTTATAGGCCGATACGAAAAGTCGAAGAGCCGTAGTGCTGGAAACGTACAGTCAGTCAGGCAGCATCCGAGGAGCAGGAGAATCAACGTTTCGGGCATAAGTGGTTCATCGTTCCTGATGAAGGGCATATGCCTGAAACATTGATTCTCCTGCTGCTCGGATGCTGCCTGACCTGCTGCGCTTTTCCAGCACCTCAGTCTTCGACTCTGATCTCCAGCATCTGCAGTCCTCACTTTCTCCGCTAAGAAGCGTCTGTTTATTGCTCACTTCTCTCCTACTTTAAGCAATGGATTGATTCTATGCTGCACATAATTCGACCTTACAGCTCGCAGGTTCTCTTGCGATCTTTAGTGACACATTGAGTTTCTAGCATGGAATGAGTTGCCCGAGGAAGTGGTGGAAGCCAGTACAATTACAAAATTTAAAAGCCACCTGGATGGGTATATGAATAGGAAGTGTTTGGAAGGATATGAGCCAGGTGCTGGGAAATGGACTGGATTAATTTCGGATATCTGGGCAGCATGGGTGAGTTGGGCCGAAGGGTCTGTTTCCGTCCTGTACATCTCTATGAGCTGTTCAGCACACATACCATTAAACTGGCTTCTCGTGAAACAATGTTTCACATGCAGGTTTGGGTTTTCAGTGAACACAGATGTTGCGCACCCCCAAGAGACTGCATTTCTGTTTTAACCCATTCTCCAATGCATCAGGCCTGTCCGGTGCAGTTCTGTAGAATTTAGTAGTCCAGGTCTTTTGACCAAGCTGCTGACCCCTGACCTGCCTTCTCCCCTAACTGAACCCTTGCCCCTGCTCGCACATGCTTTTCAGGTGGTCCGATAGCTGCTGCCAATTCCCATCCCAGTTTTGTTTTCCGGGATTTGCAACAGTACGGTCTCCAAGTTTTGTATTTTCACATTTGCTCATGATTGTCCTCCTGAGCCATTTCCTGCGTAATTAAAATGGAACAATCCATTTCTCAATCCGTGAGAGAAAGGAAGCAAGCCAAGCTTCGAATGCCTTCGTCTGGGCCTGTTGTGTGGACTTCATTAAGCCAACTTGGCATTGGGACAGACTGCAGAAAAGGCACTCACTGTGCAGCTCTGTATTTCTCAATGCAAGTCATGCAGCACAGAAACAGACGGTTCAGTCCACCACGTCTGTGCTGACTATAGAACATAGAACTGTACAGCACAGGAACAGGCCCTTCAGCCCACTGTGTTGTGCCGAACATGATGGCAAATGAAGCTAATCCCTTCTGCCTGCCCTTGGTCCATATCCCTTTGTTCGTTGCATACTCTTGTGTTTATTAAAATCCCTTCAATGCCTCTATCGTATCTGCTTCCACCACCATCCTTGGCAGCTAGTTCCAGGCTCCTATCATCCTTTGTGTAAAAAACATTTGCTCCTCACATCTCCTTTGAACTCCTCCCCATAAATGCATGGCCCTTAGTTTTAGACTAGATTACATTTCTAGACTCCCTGCAGTGTGGAAATAGCCCTTCAGCCCAACCAGTCCACACCAATCCTCTGAAGAGTAACGCACACAGAGTTACTCTTCAGGCCCCTGACAAATGCACCTAACACTATGGGCAATTTAGCATGGCCAATTCACCCTAACCTGCACGTCTTTGGATTGAGGGAGGAAACCCATGCAGACATGGGGAGAATGTGCAAACTCCACACGGACAGTTGCCCGAGGCTGGAATCGAACCCAGGTTCCTGGTGCTATGAAGCAGCAGTGCTAACCACCGAGCCACCGTGCCGCCCCATTTCAACTCTGAGAAAAAGATTCTGACCAAATGAACTCTATCTCCACTTCTCATCATTTTACAGACCTCAATCATGTCCTCCCTCAGCCTCCGCTGCTCCCGAGAAATCAACCCGAGTTGTTCTAGCCTCTTCTTGTAGCTCACACCCTCTGATCCAGCCTTCCACCACTACCCCCTGCCACCTATGGCACGCTTATCCCAGCATCCTGGTAAACTACTTCTCCGGCCTCTCCAAAGCCTCCACACCCCTCCTGTAATGTGGCAACCAGAATCAAAGTCATTGGCCTAAGTGTGGCCTGACCAAAGTCTTATCAAGCTGCAACATAACATCCTGACTCTTGTGCACAATTCCTTGACCAATAAAAGCATACACCTTCTTTAACAGCTATCTACTTGCGTGGCCACTTTCAGGGAGCTATGAACTTGAATGCCAAGATCCCTCTGTCAATTGCTGTTCAGGGCCCTGCCATTAACTGTATACTTTTCCTTAACATTTGATCTCCCAAAGTGCAGCACCTCATACTTACCTAGATTAAACTCCACCTGCCACTCCTCCATCCCTATCTCCCTATATCCTTTGACAACCTAGTACACTATCCACAACTCCTCCGATCTTTGTATTGTCTGCAAACTTACTAATCCGCCCACCTACGTTTTCATCCAGATCATTTCTATGTATCAGCAACAGCAGAGGTCCCAGTACAGATCCCCTGCGGAACACCGCTACTCATTTCCAACCTGAAAATCGCCCTTCCACCTTTACCCCCCTCCCACCTAAGGGCAAGCCAATTCTGAATTCACGTGGCCAGGTCAGCATGGATCCCATGCATCTTATTCTTCTGGATGACCCTACCGTGAGGGACCTTGTTGAAAGCTTTACTAAAACTCTGTCATTGATCACCTTTGCCACCTCCTTGCAAAATTCAATTAAATAAGGCATGAACTGCCCTGCACAAAGCCGTGCTGACTGCCCCTAATTAGGCTGTGCTTTTCCAAATGTGTGTAAATCCTATCCCTAAGAGTTATCTCCAATAACTTCTCAATCACCAATGTGAGACAAGGCTGATGAGAGAAAGATGGTGTGCGAGGGAGGCTTTTCCTGCGACAGGTTGAGGGTGGAATGGGGCCCGTAGTGGACAGGTAGGTTACCCCCATAAAAACTGGAACCAATATCATCATGGAGTATTCTACTAATCCGACTGGGGAGGATTCCAATGAACTTAGTAGGGGCGTGAGGCAATAAATAGCAGAAAGAATTATCAAGGTTCCCAGAGCAGGAGGAGAGATTGTTGGAACTCGAATCAAGTGCAGTAAGTTAATAGAATAGCATAGACAGAGATGTAGAGCAAAGGATAGCAAAGATGATTCTTAATAGGAGCGAGAGTGACAGGGCAGTTGTAATGGGGACTTTAACTTTCCAAATATTGACTGGGAATACTATAGTTCGAGAACTTTAGATGGGTCAGTTTTTTGTCCATTGTGTGCAGGAGGGTTTCCTGACACAGTATGGAGACAGGCCAATAAGGGTCAAGGCCACGTTGGATTTGGTACTTGGGGAATGAACCGGGCCAAGTGTTAGATTGGAGGTAGGTGAGCACTTTGGTGATAGTGACCACAATTTGGTTATGTTTACTTTAGCGAATGGAAAGGGATTGGTATATACTGGGTCAGTTTTTGTCCATTGTGTGCAGGAGGGTTTCCTGACACAGTATGGAGACAGGCCAATAAGGGTCAAGGCCACGTTGGATTTGGTACTTGGGGAATGAACCGGGCCAGGTGTTAGATTGGAGGTAGGTGAGCACTTTGGTGATAGTGACCACAATTTGGTTATGTTTACTTTAGCGAATGGAAAGGGATTGGTATATACGGCAGGGCAAGAGTTATAGCTGGGGAAAGGCAATTGTGATGTGACTCGGCAAGATTTAGGATGCATAGGATGGGAAAGGAAACTGCAGGGTACGGGCACAACTTAAATATGGAGCTTATTCATAGAACAGCTACTACGTGTCCTTGATAAGTATGTACCTGTCAGGAAGGGAGGAAGTGGTCGAGTAAGGGAGCCATGGTTTACTAAGGAAGTTGAATCTCTTGTCAAGAGGAAGAAGGCGGCTTATGTTTGAATGAGACGTGAAGGCTCAGTTAGGGCGCTTGAGAGTTACAAGTTAGCCAGGAAAGAGCTAAAGAGAGAGCTAAGAAGAGCTGGGGCGAGGGACAGGAGAACTCATTGGCAGATAGGATCAAGGAAAACCCTAAAGCTTTCTATATGTATATCAGGAATAAAAGAATGACTAGAGTAAGATTAAGGCCAGTCAAGGACAGTAGTGGGAGGTTATGCCTGGAGTCAGAGGCGATAGGAAGTGCGAAATGAATATTTTCTGTTGGAATTCACAATGGAGAACGTGTTGTTGAGGAGAATACTTAGATACAGGCTACTAGACCAGAATGGGACTGAGGTTCACAAGGAGATGGTGTTAGCAATTCTGGAAAGTGTGAAAATATATAAGTCCCCTGGGCCAGATGGGATTTATCTGAGGATTCTCTGGGAAACCAGGGAGGAGATTGCAGAGTCTTTGGATTTGATCTTTATGTCATCATTGTTTACAGGAATAGCGCCAGAAGACTGGAGGATAGCAAATGTTGTCCCCTTGCTCAAGAAGGGGAGTGGAGACAACCCTGGTAATTATAGACCAATGAGCCTTACTTCGGTTGTAAGTAAAGTATTGGAAAAGATTATGAGAGTTAGGATTTATAATCAACTAGAGAGGAATAAGTTGATTAGGGATAGTCAGCACAGTTTTGTGAAGGGTAGGTCATGCCTCACAAACCTTATTGAGCTCTTTGAGATGGTGACCAAACAGGTGGATGAGGGTAAAGCAGTTGATGTGGTGTATATGGATTTCAGTAAGGCGTTTGATAAGGTTCCCCACGGTAGGCTATTGCACAAAATACGGAGGCATGGGATTGAGGGTAATTTAGCGGTTTGGATCAAAAATTGGCTAGCTGAAAGAAGACAGAGGATGGTGGTTGATGGGAAATGTTTATCCCAGTGTTCAGTTACTAGTTTTGGGGCCACTGCTGTTTGTCATTTTTATAAATGATCTGGATGAGGATGTAGAATGATGGGTTAGTAACTTTGAAGATGACACTAAGGTTGGTGGAGTTGTGGATAGTGCTGAAGGATGTTGCAGGTTACAGGGGGACAGAGATAAGCTGCAGAGCTGGGCTGAGAGGTGGCAAATGGAGTTTAATGCAGATTGGGAGGTGATTCACTCTGGAAGGAGCAACAGGAATGCAGAGTACTGGGCTAATGGTAAGATTCTTGGTAGTGTAGATGAGCAGAGGGATCTCGGTGTCCATGAACTTAGATCCCTGAAAGTTGCCACCCAGGTTAATAGGGTTGTTCAGAAGGCATACGGTGTGTTAGCTTTTATTGGGAGAGGGACTGAGTTTCAGAGCCACGAGGTCATGTTCCAGCGGTACAAAACACTGATGCGGCCGCACTTGGAGTATTGTGTCCAGTTGTGGTCACCGCATTAAAGGAAGGATGTGGAAGCTTTGGAAAGGTTCAGAGGAGATTTACCAGGATGTTGCCTGGTATGGAGGGAAGGTTTTACGAGGAAAGGCTGAGGGACTTGAGGCTGTTTTTTTTGTTAGAGTGAAGAAGGTTGAGAGGTGACGTAATTGAGACATATAAGATAATCAGAGGGTTAGATAGGGTGGACAGTGAGAGCCTTTTTCCTCGGATGGTGATGGATATAGGAGAGATGTCAGAGGTAGTTTCTTTACTCAGAGAGTAGTAGGGGCGTGGAATGCACTGCCTGTAACATTCCTGATGAAGAGCTTTTGCCTGAAACATTGATTTTCCTGCTCCTTGGACGCTAGGTAAAAACAATGACTGCAGATGCTGGAAACCAGATTCTACTTTAGAGTGGTGCCGGAAAAGCACAGCAGTTCAGGCAGCATCCGAGGAGCAGGAAAATCGACGTTTCGGGCAAAAGCCCTGCTCTTCGGATGCTGCCTGACCTGCTGTGCCTTTCCAGGCCCACACTCTCGACTGCCTGCAACATTAGTAGAGTCGCTAATGTTAAGAGCATTTAAATGGTCATTGGATATATATATTATATATATATAGATGGAAATGAATAGTGTAGGTTAGATGGGCTTCAGGTCGGTTTCACAGGCCGGCGCAACATCGAGGGCCGAAGGGCCTGTACTGCGCCGTAAACAAAAAACAAATCAGAGTTAGGGAGAAAGTGACCGAGTCTAGGTCAGGGTTGCTGTGCACATGCTTAAATGCACAGAGTGCAATGAGTAAAGTTGGTGAGCTATAAGCACAAATTGCCAAGTGTTAATATCATAATGTAGCGAATTCAGAGACCTGGTCAAAGAAAGGCAAGACATCCACCCGATGAAGAAGCAGCGCTCCGAAAGCTAAGGCTTCCAAATAAACCTGTTGGACTATAACCTGGTGTTGTGTGAGTTTTGATTTGATATAATGTGTTCAGGAAAGGCTATAAAGAGGGGGAGGGATGGAGGTATTGATGAAGAAGAGCATTACAGAGCTGGAGAGAGAGAGAGGGGGGATGTCCCAGAGGGTTCAAAGGCAGAAGCTGTTTAGCTAGCCCTAAGGAACAAGGTGAATTACGTTGCTCAGTGTAGTCTGTAGGCCAACCAACCAATGGGAAAGATGTAAAATGAAGAAGAGCATTACAGAGCTGGAGAGAGAGAGAGGGGGGATGTCCCAGAGGGTTCAAAGGCAGAACCTGTTTAGCTAGCCCTAAGGAACAAGGTGAATCACGTTGCTCAGTGTAGTCTGTAGGCCAACCAACCAATGGGAAAGATGTAAAGGCATCCATTTGCATGGACATTACACAGAGGTCCAAGCATTTTGGTGTAGTTATAAGGGAGAACTTTAATTATTCAAATATAGACTGGGATAATGATGGTGTAAAGTAGAGAGGCTAGAGTTGCTCGAGTGGATGTATTCAGCCCAGTGAGAAAGGGGGCTTTGCTCAAGCTGATTCTCAGGAATCTGCGGAATCGCTAATTATGTTAAGATCAAAGTTAAAAATCACACAACACCAGGTTATAGTCCAACAGGTTTAATTGGAAGCACACAAGCTTTCGGAGCTACGCTCCTTCATCAGGTGATTGAGTCGTTCCGAAAGCTAGTGTGCTTCCAATTAAACCTGTTGGACTATAACCTGGTGTTGTGTGATTTTTAACTTTGTACACCCCAGTCCAACACCGGCATCTTCGAATTATGTTAAGATTATTTGAGATGGACATTTACTATCAGTAAGCTTCACATGGTCAGGAAGGAGAGATCACGTCTGGAGTGAGGCACAGCCCCAGTGAGTGTATACCTCTGGGATTTTGGAGCAGTGTGGGAATTAGGTGCAGAGGAGAAGAGGTGCTGTTTGTCTTTTAGGTTCATAGTTTGTAAGTTGGTTTTTTAACAGAAGCAATTGAAGACCAGCACAAAGCAAAGAGTGACATCACAGGAAAACTGTACGTTCATTGGTTGGTACTAGCTGCTAATTTGACTATTTATTATCATTTTTTTCAGATTGAAGGTAAACAGGAGAAACATTTTACAGACTAAAACTGTAGGAAATTTTTTAAGAAACACAAATTCAGTAAATAAATAGAAATTCAGCTCAGGCAATGTGTTGCAAATGCATGATGTGGGAGCTGGTAAACCCCGTTGTGTTTCAGAGTGACCATATCAGTAGCCAGTGTTGTTTGCTGAGGAACACCAACTCAGAGATGATAAGCTGGAGACTGAGTTCCAAACAGTGCGACACATCAGGGACGGGGAGAGTTACTCGGATGCTATGTTCAGGAGGCAGTCACACTCCTTAGACTAACTTAACTCGAAGTGGTCAGGGACTGGAGAGGGTGACTGTGACTGGGACAGGCAGAGAGATCCAGGAGGTAGTGTTGAAGAAGCCTCCGCTCTTCAGCTTGTCTCGCAGGTTTGAGATTCTGGCTCCATGTGTGTTTGAGAGTATGGGCTGTAGGGAGGATGGGCAAACTGACCATAGCACCGCTGTACAGGAAGCCATTCAAGAAGGGGAAAAGAAGAGAAATGTAGTTGTAATTGGGGATAGTATAGTCAGGGGAACAGACACTGTTCTCTGTCGACAGGATCAAAATTGCTGAAGGCTGTGCTGGGTGTTTAGGTTCAGAACATCCCGTCTGAGCTGCAGAGGAGCTTGGAATGGGAGAGGAAAGATCCAGTTGCCGTGGTCCACATAGATACCAATGATATAGGTAGAAAGAGGGCCTAAATTGAAAAGCATGACCAAAAAAGGCTCAGTGGTTAGCACTGCTGCCTCACAGCGCCAGGGACCTGGGTTCGATTCCCAGCCTCGGGTGACTGTCTGTGTGGAGTTTGCACATTCTCCCCGTGTCTGCGTGTGTTTTCTCCGGGTGCTGCAGTTTCCTTCCATAATCTAAAAGATGTGCAGGACAGGTAGATTGGCCATGCTAAATTGCCCGTGGTGTTCAGGGATGTGGAGGTTAGATGCGTTAGTCAGGGGGAAACGTAGAGTAATAAGGTAGGGGAATGGGTCTGGGTAGGATACTCTTCGGAGGGCCGGTGTGGACCTGTTGGGCCTAATGGCCTGTTTGCACACTGTAGGGATTCTATCATTCTATGATCGCTGGATTACTAACTGAGCCATGAGTTAATTGGTATGGATTAACAAGCCTGAGGAGCTCAAAGATTAGTGTGGGAGAAACAAGTTTGAACTTTCTTAACTCGAGTTGTAGACAGGGCTTTAAACTAAATAGTGGAATGGAGGCTGGGTTCAGTTGCGTGAAAAATGAGAAAATCAAATGTAAAGGAGAAGCTAGGATCCCAGGTTAGTGATGTTTGTTACCTAAAGGTAAAAGGAAGAGACAAAATGTGTGGACGTCGTTATGCACTGAGGAATTATAAAGTGTAGGGAAATTGGATAAGAGAACAACCCTAAAGGCTTTGTATCTCATTGCACTAAGCATTCAGAATAAGGTAGACAAATGGATGGTACAAAACCGTGTAAATGGATATGCTCTCATAGCCAGGACGGAAATTTGGTTCCAGGAATATCAAAATTGGGAACTTAACATTCAGGGATATTTGGTAATGGATAATGAGGCCGGTTTAATAAATGACCTCAGAGTAAAAGATCCCTCGGAAGTAGTGATCATAACACAACAGAATTTCATAGTCAATTTGAGAATGAGAAACTTGAGTCAAACAACTGCGTTCAACTTAAATAATGAAGTGTGGACAGAGTTGCCGAAAGTGAACTGGACAAGTCAATTAGACAGGGTGGCACGGTGGCTCAGTGGTTAGCACTGCTGCCTCACAGCATTGGAGACCTGGGTTCGATTCCAGCCTCGGGCGACTGTCTGTGTGAAGTTTGCACATTCTCCCTGCATCTATGTGGGTTTCCTCCAGGTGCTCCAGTTTCCTCCCACAATCCAAAGATGTGCAGGTCAGGTGAATTGGTTGTGCTAAACTGCTCATAGTGTTCAGGGATGTGTAGATTAGGTGCATTAGTCAGGGGTAAATGTAGGGGGATGGGTCTGGGTGGGTTACTCTTCAGAGGGTCAGAGTGGACTTGGTGGGCCAAAGGGCCTGTTTCCACACTGTAGGGATTCAGTGATTAGCAGGAAAGATAGTGGCAGATACTTAAGGAGGTAAATGTTCTGAAGGAGGGTCACTGGACCCGGAACGCGAACTGTGATTTCTCTCCACAGATGTTACCTGACCTGCTGGCATTTTCCAGCAGTTGATGCTTCTTGTTTCTGATTGCCTGCATCCACAGTTATTTTGGGTTTCTTTTTTAATATAAGGAGGTAATCTTTGGCCTCTCAGCAAAAATATATCCTAGCAAGGAGGAAAGATTCTTAGAGAGGGATAAACCATGAAGACTGGGATAAATTCAGAATCCAGCAAAGGAGGACTAAGTAGGTAATGGTAAAGACAGAGAAAATAAACAATGAGGGCAAACTTGCAAGGAATACAAAAACTGATAATAAGAGCTTCTTTAAAAATGTGAAAAGCAATAGAGAGGTCAAAGGGAAGATAGGCCCCTTACAAAATGAGTCAAGGTTAGAGTGGTGCTGGAAAAGCACAGCAGGTCAGGCAGTATCCGAGGAGCAGGAAAAATCGACGTTTCAGACGAAAGTCCTTCATCAGGAAGGGCTTTTGCCTGAAACGTTGATTTTCCTGCTCCTCGGATGCTGCCTGACCTGCTGTGCTTTTCCAGCACCACTCTAACCTTGACTCTAATCTCCAGCATCTGCAGTACCCACTTCTGCCCTTAGAAAATGAATCTGGGCAGATGGATATGAAAAATAAGGAAATGGCAGAGGAGTTAAACAGATATTTCACATCAGTCTGTGGCTCTGTAACAAGCTGCCAGGGGAAGTGACGGAGGCTGATACAATTACAATGTTTAAAAGACATCTTGATGGGTGTATGAATAGGAGGGATTTAGAGGGATATGGGCCAAATGCTGGCACGTTGGCACTGTCCAGTTAGAGCGAAGTGTCTGTTTCTGTGCAGACTCTGACTCGATGTCTCAGTCTTTACTGTGGAAGATATTGTGAACGGTCCATTAATGCTAAAGAAAATGGGGAGGAATTAAGTACCAACACCATCACTAAGGAAGTAGCATTAAGCAAGCGAACAGAACTAAAGATAATTCCCCAAGTCCTGATGGCTCAGACCCTAGGATCCCAAAATAGGTAGCTGTAGAGATAACGGATGCATCACTTGTAATTTTCCAAAAATCCTTTGGAGCTTGGAGGAGTACCAGAGGATTGGAAAACAGCCAATGTGTCTTCCCTATGCAAAAAGGCTGGCAACTATAGGCCAAAAAGCCTAACACCTAGTGTTAGAAATGTGTTAGGATCATTTATTAAGGACTAGCAAAACATTTGGAAATTATAATCTAATCAGCAGAGTCAGAAGACTTCATAAAAGGAAAATTGTATGTGATAAAGTTTTTGTGGAAGTCTTAACCAGAATGGATAAAGGGGACTTCCAGGAGGTGGCAAGGTATCTCGTAGAACGTTAATTCATAACATAAGAACCCCTGATGTTGGAGGTAGTACATTGGCAAGGATAGAGACTTGACGAATGGGGAGGAAACAGTGAGTGGGGATAAGGGTTTCTTTATCCAGTTCGCAACCTCTAACCGGTTTGATTCCACTGTGATCAGTGCTGGGTCCGCAAATGTTTATAATACACAATGATTAGATTAGATTACATTACAGTATGGAAACAGGCCCTTCGGCCCAACAAGTCCACACCGACCCGCCGAAGCGCAACCCACCCATACCCCTACATTTACCCCTATACCTAACACTACGGGCAATTTAGCATGGCCAATTCACCTGACCTGCACATCTTTGGACTGTGGGAGGAAACCGGAGCACCCGGAGGAAACCCACGCAGACACGGGGAGAACGTGCAAACTCCACACAGTCAGTCGCCTGAGGCGGGAATTGAACCCGGGTCTCTGACGCTGTGAGGCAGCAGTGCTAACCACTGTGCCACCGTGCCGCCCGGTGACTTAGAGGAAGCAAGTGAATGTGCTGTTAATAGATTTGCGGATGACATAAACCAGCTGGAAAGGCACGTGCGCGAAGAATGCAAACAGTTTACAAAGAGATATTAATAGGTTAAGTAAGTTGGCAAAAAGTTAGCAAACAGAGTACGGTCAGTTTTGCTATAACCTTTCTGTTCTTGTGCAACCCCGTGTCATAACAAAATTGTCTAATAGCAGCACCATTTAAACTAATAAGGCCAGAATCTCGTCATAACCAATACACGCTTTAAAAGTTCATCCCTTAGAAACAGTGTCCCTCATTCATCAGTCGTATTATAGTGAATTCTGCACGTTATAGCAGAGCAACCTGTATAACGTGGGAAAATATGAAGTTGTTCATTTTGGAAGGGAGAACAGAGTCTGATTTAAATAGAGAAAAACTACAAAAGCTGCAGCTTAAAGGGACTTAGGGGAATGCGTGCATGCAACACACAACTAGCACACACAGGCAACAGGTAATCAGGGAGGCTAATGGAATCTGGGCCCTTAATTCAAGGGGCTTCGAGTATAACAGTGTCGAGGTAACTGTACAAGATGCTGGTGAGAGCACAGAGCTCCAGATGCTGGAGTGCTGTGAGCAGGTTTGGTCCCCTTATTTACTGAAGGTATTTCTTTGGTGGCAGTTCACTTGAATGATCCCTAATATGGAGGGATTGCGAGTTTTGAGAAGATTTGTGGCACAGGTTGAAATTCTGAATGTAGGTTTGCTCGCTGAGCTGCAAGGTCCGGTTTCAGATGTTTCGTCACCACACTAGGCAACATCGTCAGTGAGCCTCCGGATGAAGCGCTGGTGGTATGTCCCACTTTCTGTTTAAGTGTTTAGGCTTCCTTGGGTCGGTGATGTCATTTCCTGTGTTGGTGATGTCATTTCCTGTTCTTTTTCTCAGGAGGGGTAGTCGCTGGGATCCAGGTTGAACTCCACCCACCAGAGCTTAGAAGAATGAGAGGTGATTTCATTCAAACATATAGGATTCGTAATGGGCTTGACGGGGTAAATGCTGAGAGAATGTTTCCCGTCATGGAAGAGTCCAGGACCAGAAATAAAGGGGTGCCAATTCAAGATGAGGTGGAATTTCTTCTCTGAGGATTATGAATCTTTGGAATTCCTTGTGAGGATGGAGTCCTTGTGTATATTTAAGGCTAAGATCGATTCTTGATCAGTGGGGGAGCCAAGGGTTACTGGGAAAAGGCAAGAAATGTGTGGAATATCGAATCAGCCGCGATCCTATTGAATGGCAGAACGGCCTCATCCCGGGATCTTTTGTTCTGAACACACTCACAATCTGTCCCACTTGCTCCTCTTTTGTGAACAACATTAAAACAAAGCAGTATTTTTCAGCTGCTTTCAATTCTGAAGAAGAGTTGTACTGGATTTGAAACATTAACTCTGGTTTCCTCTCCATAGATTAGACTAGATTCCTGACAGTATGGAAACAGGCCATTTGGCCCATCAAATCCACACCGAACCTCCGATGAGCAAACCACCCCCTTTACATTTTCCCCTCTGATTCATGCACCTAACACTACGGGCAATTTAGCGCGGCCAGTTCACCTGACCTGCACATCTTTGGATTATGGGAGCAAACCGGAGCACCCGGAGGAAACCCACGCAGACATGGGGAAAATGTGCAAACTCCACACAGACAGTCGCCTGAGGCAGGGATCAAACCCAGGACCTTGGTGCTGTGAGCCACCATGCTGTCCCTGACGTGCTGGGTTTCTCCTGCACTCTGATTTTATTTCAGGTTTCCAGCATCTGCAATATTTTGCTTTTATTTCATTGTTGTGACTCTTGTTTTTCCTGATGATGTGTCAATGACCTAGAACTTTTGCTGTATAGGACAGAGTTTCAAAATCTGCAAAACCCATTAGCATTGTGAGAAAGATCGTGGATAACTCCAAAAAGACAGGAAGGTGGAACGGACAGACAACATTCAATATAGAGGAGTGTGAAATGATATATTTTGGTAGGAGGAACGAGGATACAAGGTACAATTGTAAAGTGGTTGCAGGAGCAGAGGGACCTGGGTGTCAATGTGCAGGACAAGTTGAGACAGTATATACCGAATAGTTGAAACTATACAGTATCCTAGGTTTTATTCATAGAGGCATAGAATAAGAGCAAAGAGGTAGATTTTAATAAAAATAAAGAACTGCGGATGCTGGAATGCTGAAATAAACACAGACCCTGTTGGATAAACTCAGCAAGTCTGGCAGCAGCTGTGGAAAGAGAGCGAGAGACAGATAACAGAGTTAATATTTTGAGATCAATATTATTCTGCTTCAGAATACTTGCATAAAACACTGCCTCAGCCTCCTCTGGAGCAGTGCATCCTGCTCTGGGAGCCACACTTTAGAAAGGATGGGAAAACATTGGAGAGGGTGCAGAAAATACAGTCCGAAGATGTGCAGGTCAGGTGAATTGGCCATGCTAAATTGGCCGTAGTGTTAGGTAAGGGGTAAATGTAGGGGTATGGGTGGGTTGCGCTTCGGCGGGTCAGTGTGGACTTGTTGGGCTGAAGGGCCTGTTTCCACACTGTAATGTAATCTAAAAAAAAAGACACAAAAGTTGGGAGGTCATGTTGCAGCTGTACAGGACATTGGTTAGGCCACTTTTGGAATATTGCGTGCAATTCTGGTCTCCTTCCTATCGGAAGGACGTTGAAAGGGTTGAGAGAAGATTTACAAGGATGTTGCCAGGGTTGGAGGGTTTGAGCTATAGGGAGAGGCTGAACAGGATGGGGCTGTTTTCCCTGGAGCGTCGGAGGCTGAGGGGAGACCTTATAGAGGTTTATTAATTAATGACGGGGCGTGGATAGGGTAAATAGACAAAGTCTTTTCTCTGGGGTGAGGGCATAGGTTTAGGGTGAGAGGGGAAAGGTATAAAAGAGACCTAAGGGGCAACTTTTTCACGCAGAGGGTGGTACGTGTATGGAATGAGCTGCCAGAGAAAGTGGTGGAGGCTGGTACAATTGAAACATTTAAAAGGCATTTGGATGGATATATGAATAGGAAGGATTTGGAAGGATATGGGCCGGGTGCTGGCAAATGGGACTAATTGGCTTGGGATATCTGGTCAGCATGGACGGGTTGGACCAAAGGGTCCATTTCCATTTTGTACATCTCCAGGACTGGAATTTCAGTCACATAGATTGGTGAAGTTGGGACTGTTCTCCTTGGAGTCAAGATGGTTAAGAGATTTGATCGCGATGTTAAAAACCATGAGGAGTCTGGACAGAATAGAAAGGGAGAAACCATTCCCGTTGTTGGAAGGAACCCATCCAAATGCCTCTTAAATGTTGCAATTGTACCAGCCTCCACCACTTCCTCTGGCAGCTCATTCTATACACGTACCACCTTCTGTGTGAAAAAGTTGCCCCTTAGATCTCTTTTATATCTTTCCCCTCTCACCCTAAACCTATGCCCTCTAGTTCTGGACTTTCCGACCCCAGGGAAAGGACTTTGCGTATTTACCCTATCCATGCCCCCTCATAATTTTGTAAACCTCTATAAGGTCACCCCTCAGATGAAACATTATAATGGGAATTGGATTATTATCAGCAAGGGAACAATGTGTAAGATTACCGGGAGAGGGCAGTAGGGAATTACTCAGTGAGAGAGCCAGTCCATAAACAATGATCGAAAAGGCCTCATTCTGTATTGTCACAATCCTGTGAATTATATGGCAAAATAGACACTCAGGCAATGGCCAGTGAACCTCAGTAAGCTGTTTGACTATGGGTGGAGAGCCATTCTCTCAGTCGGGCTCTTGCCCACTGTGCCTACTGTTGACAATCTGCATCAGTTTCTCTTTTTCTTCCTACATTTACCCGTCCTGTTCCAGAGCTACCTTTGACAAGTCATTAAAGCATTCTTACAGTGTGAGAGGAGGCCAGTTTGCCTTAATAAAATCAGAATTAGCTTTATTGTCACGTACTTTTCACATGAGTACGGTGAAAAGTTTACAAGTCACCACTTATGGCGCCAGCTTAGATACAGAGGTGCCTAGTACAGATTTTCAAGGACAAATTCTGAGGGAAAAAAAATAGGAAAAAATAAAGAAATGACAGTCCAGCAATAAATTATAAAAATAGAGAAATAAGAGTTCAGGATGGCAGTCCTTCCAACCCAGACTGTGCTGAGCTTCGCCTTGAGGACAGGAAAGCTGGAGTTCAAATCCACGCTGAGGCCGGGGGTTCGAGTCCGGGGTAAAGCTGGGGGTTAGAGTCTGCGCTGAGGCCGGGGATTCGAATCGACGCTGAGGCCGGGGGTTCGAGTCCGGGGTAAAGCTGGGGGTTAGAGTCTGCGCTGAGGCCGGGGATTTGAATCGACGCTGAGGCAGGGGGTTGGAGTTCCTCATCTCTGGAACATCTTTGTGAAAACCCACCATCTGTACTGCCTATGATGAGCTAGCAGTGGCCTAATTAATAGTAACCATGGAAACGTGGAGGAGAGTGTGGCTTGGTGCCTATTGATCCCTGTTTGCTGCTGATCCATCACTGCAGTCTTGCATTTGATTATAATCTGTGATCAGTAATCCTCTGGCACATGACTTTGATCAGTAATGTGCACCCTAATGAATGTAGGAATGCTGGCTTTGTTCGATGATTCACCACTACCTTCCCAAGGACAAACAGGGGATGATAAAATTAACAGCCGTTCTCATTTCTGAGAATGATTTTACATATATATATATATAAAACCATAATCGATCACTTCTGTTACATTTGTTTCAAAAATGAGTGCCAAAGGGTGATATCCTGAATCTTGGAATACAGCCAGTGAGGGACAACTAACTGGGAAGGGGGAAATGTGGATACCTACCAGATACTGCATTTATGAACCTGAATTAGGTAAAACCAAGTCAGTCTTGTAAGTATGACAGGATTCTCATCTTGGAGTGGATATGTATATAAAAAACTCAAAGTGCTTTTCTCTCCTACCATGTTTATCCCTCAAGCAACTTTACAAGCCAGATTATCTGGCCATTTTCACATTGTTTTAGACGGAATGCTGGCATTTGGTGGGGAAGAAGATTTGATTTGCTTTTGCACACATCTATATCTGAAAGTTATGGTGCAAGGTCTCCACTGCACTAGCATTTGGGCTTATTTAAAAAAGCAAACCAGTCCTCTGCAACTGAATCAGATAAGCCTTTTGTATTAGAAGCATATACAATAGCCAACGTGGTGTAACTTAGCACTGCACTGCAACTTAGAATAGAGTGGTGGGGTTGGGTGGTAAGGGAGTCTGGGGGGGAGGGGGGGGAATGAGGTGCTCAGTGTTTTTTTTTCTTTTTCTAATCTTTTTAAGCCTCTGGAAATTGATTCTGACTCTGCTACCGAAGAGGAAGCCAGTTGTTTAGCTAGGAAATGGCTAATGTGTATTCTGTTCCTCAGTTTTAACATTGTACATCAACTGGTTTGTAAGGCTAATAAGATTTATAAAAACATAAAACATACAATTGAGTGAAATAATTAATTAGTTAATAAGGTCATATTTATGATTTCAGGACTGGTGATGTGCCACACCCACGGCCATACTAGTCTGAAAACACCCAATCTCGTCTGATCTCGGAAGCTAAGTCGACTCAGGCCTGGTTAGTACTTGGATGGTGATGTGTCACAGCTGCAGCATATGGGAGGTCCTGGATGTGCGGTTAGACCAGGACAAACATGTTTTTGGTTATTCTTTGAGGTTTGTGTCACTTCAGCTTAGAGTTTGAGATGCAGGCACTGCAATACCCATGGGGGTAAAAGGTTATTTGGATTCTTTGTACCAGGAGGCAGTGGCAGCTTGTAGGATTGGGTGGTCTAGTTTAGTCAGTGTGCAGAGACAGGAGAAGGTGACTGTGAGTAAAGCAGGGTAATGGCACTCAGGGGGCAGGAACTTCACCTTCATAATTGTCCATCTGGTTTGATATGCTTATAGATGGTCTCAATGAGAGTGGGGGTTGATGAGCTAGTGGTGGTAGTAGGGGACAATATAGTCAGGGACATTGATACAGTTTTCTGCAGCACAGATAGCTGTATTGCCTGCCCAGTGCTAGGGTGTGGGATATCTGCTCCAGGCTGGAGCACATCATACAGTGAGAGGATTATTGCCCAGTCATTCTGGCCCATGTTGGTATTGATAGAAGGCAACTGCGAGTTGGATATTTTGCACAGTCCACGATGCATCACATTCAGAAGCACAATGTCAAAGGTTAAAACCTCTAGATTATTACCTAAACCACATGCAAATGAGCAGAGGGCAAATCAGCTCGGAGAAAATGAACATGTGGCCCAAAGACTGATATGGGAGAAGTGGGTTCCAGTTTGAGGGAGCACTGACTAGAGCGCGAGGAAAAATGGGAACTGTCTCACCCTTACAGTCTCCACCCGAACTGTGCTTGGGCTGGTGTTCTTGTAAATTATGGAAGTAAAGAGATTTTCAACTAAATCGTGAGGCATGGGATTGAATTTGGGGAGAGGTGGGAAATCATAGGCCAAGGAGAAATGATCACTAAGACCATGATGGGAAGGGATAGAGAAAGTACAAATCAGAGTAAGTCCAAACATCAAAGTTACAAAAAACTTTTTCATGGGACATGGGTGTTGCTGGCTGGCCAGTATTTATTCCCCCTCCTTATTGTCCCTTTGAGAAGGTGGTGGTGCCTTCTTGAACCACTGCAGTCCATGCGCTGTAGGTAGGCCCACAAAGCCATCAGGGAGGGAGTTCTAGAATATTGACCAAGGGCAGCAGTGAAGGAACGGTGATATATTTCCAAGTGAGGGTGGTGAGTGGCCTGCAGGGGTATTTGCACGGGGTGGGTGTCCCATGTATCTGCTGCCCTTGCCCTTCCAGATGGTGTGTTTGGAAGGTGCTGTCTGAGGAGCTTCATGCATAGAAGCAGCCAGATTCCTCTGCATACTCTCTCACCACTTCGATAACATGCTTTCTTTTTGTTATTGTTCTGTTCACCCTCTTAAAAATATTCTTTATAGGAACCCGAAGCTCTGTCTTTATGTTTCTGGTTAGCTTTCTCTTGTACTTTTCCTCTTTATAATTTTTTTATCCTTATTAATTACTTGATCATTCATTGCTGTTCTAAATAGTTTATCCACATTGAAATAGATTCCTGAAATGTTCTGTATTCTTCAAGATTCAACTCCCATTCAGTATCATCCTGTCATAATTTCTCCGTAATAGCTACCAGATCATACTCACTTATTACAGCTTAAATTTCAGTTCATCTTTGTTTTGAATACCACGTGTGGAGAATAACTCATCTCCTGACTCCCCAGAGTCTATCCCCCATCTACAAGGCACAAGTCAGGAGGGTGATGGAATACTCCCCATTTGGCTGGATGGGTGCAGCTCCAACAACACTCAAGTTTGAGGCCATTCAGTTCTCTTGATTGGCACCACATTCACAAGCATCCACTCCCTTCACCGCTCACGCTCAGTAGCAGCAGTGTGCACTATCTACAAGATGTGCTGCAGAAATTCACCAAAGATCGTCACCCAGCACCTTCCAACCCCACGACCGCTTCCATCTAGAAGGACAAATGCAGCGGATACATGGGGACACCACCACCTTCAAACTCCCGTCCAAGCCACTCGCCATTCTAGTTTGGAAATATATCTCCATTCCTTCAGTGTCGCTGGGTCAAAATCCTGCAATTCTCTCCCTCAGGTCATAGTGCATCAACCTACAGCAGGTGGACTGCAGCAGTTCAAGAAGGCAGCTCTCCACCACCCTCTCAAGGGCAATAAATGTCGGTCAGCCTGCACTGCCCAGGTCCCACCCAATGAATAAAAGGAGATATTTGTTGTTCCACTGCACTGGTTCCCCAGAGATAGTCAGCTCCCAAACAGCACACTTCAGCAGAACTTCATTTGCTATATTCCTGATAGTGTTGAGGGCACAGTTTCCCTAGAAACTTCTTCATCTCATCCCTTTAATAAAGCCCATTAACTGATCTTGTCAGCTCTGACAAGAGTAGATGAGATTCCCTACAGTGTGGAAACAGGCCCTTTGGCCCAACAGGTCTACCCCGACCCTCTGAAGAGTAACCCACGCAGACCCATTTCCTTTTGACTAGTGCACCTAACACTACGGGCAATTTAGCACGGCCAATTCACCCTGACCTGCACATCTTTGTGACTGTGGGAGGAAACCGGAGCACCCGGAGGAAGCCCACATAGACACGGGGAGAATGTGAAGACTGAAGCATATTTATAGAATTGTATGTATCACAATCTTTAACAATGCTCTAATCCTGTCATTAGCTTTTAGTCCTTTTTGACTCTAGCACACAGGTTCTTCTAAGTTCTTTTGAATTCTTCCTGTGCTACATCTCTTATTTGGTTGTTCTGATCCTGGGACAGCGCAGTGACTCAGTGGTTAGCACTGCTGCCTCACAGCGCCAGGGACCTGGGTTCAATGCTAACCTCGGGTGACTGTCTGTGTGGAGTTTGCGCATTCTCCCCGTGTCTGCATGCGTTTCCTCCGGGTGCTCCGGTTTCCTCCCACAGACCACAGGTATGCAGGTGGATTGACCATGCTCAATTGCACTCAATGTGCAGGCTAGGTGGACTAGCTACTGGGTTACAGGGACGGGATGGGTCTGGTTGGGATGCTGTTCAGAGGGTGGGTGTGTACTCAATGGGCAGAATGGCCTTGCTTCCACACTGTAGGGATTCGATGTTCCCCCGGCAGCTTCTGCTTCCTAATTGCTACTGCAATGGATCAATACATCGTACCAGACAGGAAAATTAGGGTAGTACCTTTACAATTCATGTAACACTTTTAAAACATCCTCTCCCACCATTCTTGAAATAATTACAGATTCTGCAGACCTTTTCCAAGAAACTACAGATTTCCCTTATAGTACTGCTTTGAGGTCAAAGGTCATCACCATGGGAAAACACTCCATTGACACTTTGGACCATCCTGAGGCTGTGGAAAGTGCAATATATTTCTATATGCATTATATCATTTTCATATGTTAAATGCAAAACCTCAGAATACATGTGGTTGATGTTTTGTTTATTTGAACCATCTTTTCATAAATGGATTGGCTCATTTCCAAAACATCTGGTTGACGCTTGTTTTCTGGCTGCCTCTGAAGTGGTCTAGCAAGCCCTCTGTTGTATCGAATGGTTCAGCAGTTGAAGCAGCCAGCAATTAGCGAGGAGCGACAAATGCAGCCCCATGAACGAATTAGGTTATATCGCAGTGACCTGCGACTTCATTCCACCCAGAAACATTCTCTTCAAAGGAACGAAGATTAGCTGTTGGAACCGTTTGCCATCCTTATCTTTTATCTGAGCCTGAGGCAGGCTTGTGTTTGTAATCACAATTCAGATTTTTCTGCCTTTTCTGTAGCCTGTGCGATTAAGCCAGAATCTCCACTTCACGTCTGACCCACCATAACGTTCCAAGTGCATATCATTACCATCAGTGACACTGTCCATTTTCACCTTGGCAGCATCACTGAACTGTAGACCTGCCTTGGCTCACCTGCGGCTCCATTCCTCACTCTTGTGTTAATCGTGGCCATCCGTATTCTGCCCAGATAGGCCAGCGTTTATCATCCATCACCAGTTACCCTGGAGAAGATGGCAGAGTGCTCAGATCTTTGAGTGGAGGAACTAGGACGTCATGTTGAAGTTGTACAGGACATTGGTGAGGCTTCTTGTGGAGTACTGTGTCCAGTTCCGGTCGCCCTGTTACAGAGAGGATATGATTAAACCGGAGAGGATTCAGAAAAGATTTCCCAGGCTGTTGCCGAGAATGGAGCGTTTGAGTTATAGAAATAGGCTGGGTAGGGCAGGACGGTTTTCACTGGAGCATAGGAGGTTGAAGGGTGACCTTATTGATGTTTATAAAATCACGAGGGACATACTGACAAGGGTCTTTTCTCTAGGGTGGGGGAATTCAAAACTAAGAGGCATATTTTTAAGGCGAGAGGAGAAAGATTTAAAAGGACATAAGCAGCAATGTTTTCTTTACAGGGAGTGGTTTGTGTGTGGAATGAACATCCAGAGAGGGTGGTGAATGCAGATAAGTTACAATATTTGATAGACATTTGGATTCGTTCATGTATAGGAGAGGTTTGGAAGAATGTGGGCCAAGTGCAGGCAGTGGGACTAGTTTAGTTGGTGTGGACCAGTTGGGCTGTTTCCATGCTGAATGACGCTATGACCTTCTTGAACTGTTGCAATTCACCTGCTGAAGGTGAACCAACTGTCGTTAGGCAGGGAGACCCAGGATTTTCACCAGTCTCTGTGACGGAACGGCCAATGTATTTCCAAGTCAGAATGGTGAGTGGCTTAGAATTGAAGTTAGAAGATTCGTAGCACTAACCAAATAGGATGGTTCCTCCCCATGTACAATATCATTATCACAGTGCAGTTTGTGGGAATGTGCAGTTTGTGGGAATGTGCAGTGTACAAATTAGCTGCTATTTCCTACATTATAACATTGATGACATTTCATGAACTGTAAAGTGCCTTAATGCTCTGAGGATGGTCATGTCATGGCTGTACAGGACATTGGTTAGGCCACTTTTGGAATATTGCATGCAATTCTGGTCTCCTTCCTATTGGAAGGATGTTGTGAAACTTGAAAGGGTTCAGAAAAGATTTACAAGGATGTTGTCAGGATTGGAGTGTATGAGATAAGGAGATGCTGAATAGGCTGGGCCTGTTTTCCCTGGAGCGTCGGAGACTGAGGGGTGACCTTATAGCGGTTTATAAAATCATGAGGGGCACGGATAGGATGAACAAATAAGGTCTTTTCCCTGGGGTAGGGGAGTCCAGAAGTGGAGGGCATAGGTTTAAGGGTGAGAGGGGAAAGATATAAAAGGGACCTAAGGGGCAACCTTTTCACACAGTGCATGTATGGAATGAGCTGCCAGAGGAAGTGGTGGAGGCTGGTACAATTACAACACTTAAATGGCATCTGGATGGGTATATGAATAGGAAGGGTTTTGAGGAATATGGGCCAAGTGCTGGCAAATGGGACTAGATTAGGTTGGGATACCTGGTTGGGTTGGATTGAAGGGTTTGTTTCCGTGCTGTACATCTCTATGACTCTATGTCATGGGAAAAAAGCAGGAGGTTGCCATGGGCTAGTAGAACCAGTGCAGGCCCCGATGGGCCAAGTGTCCTCCTTCTGCTGTAACCAGTCTGTGATTCTGTGAAGTTAGGGAGATTTAAAGTAATTTTATTTCCACCCAGTGAGTGGCGTATATCTGGAACTCACTGCCTGAAGTATTAGTAGGTCAGGGACCATCGCAACATTTAATAATTACTTACATCAGGACTTGAAGTGCTACAGCACACAAGGCTATGGGCCAATTGATGGGAATTCAGATTAGAGTAGTTGGATGCTTGATGACTGATGAGCCACATGGTCGCTCGATGCACTGTAAAACACTATGGCTCAATGACAGTGTACTGAACAGGGCCACACCAAATATGATTTAAATGTCAGATTTGTCTGCATTAACGTTTTCATCTATGCCAACATCTGATTTGCTCTACTCGTCGAGCATTGTGAAAGTTTCACATTTTCATCAATCAGGACTCTTTTGCAAGTGCAGCTCGAAGCACAGTTTATTCTCATTGATTGTGGTTGTTGAAAGTTGCGTGAAATCTGATTATATCTTGTTGTGTTTTTCTCCCTCCCCTCTCTGGAGAGACACCCAGACATCCCGGCAACACAGTAAGGACTGGATCAAGAGTAAGGTCTATATCCTGCTGTGTAGACGGGCCCAGCAAGTGAGAGTAATAGCTGGTCTTGGGAGGTTACATAGCGGGCACATCTAGAATTCTCCACACAGGTCTTCAAGCAGAGCAATGTGTCCTGAGTCCATCAGAAACCCCAATAGTTTTGGGCAGCATTTTAACAGGCGAGCTGTGAATGATAAAAGATATTTTGTGCAGCGTTGTAACAGGTGTAACTAGACTCTGGTTTAAATGTAGTTTTGAGACCTTCATCAGTAAACAGTGGTGTGATTCCATACCCTGCATTTATTTAGTGGATAACAGGAAGGTTAGGCTTATTTTGGGGGTCTTGATTTTGAATGTACTCTTACAGTGTGTCTATGGTGATGGTGTTTCTTCTTGTAAAGTACAATATCCAAACCACATCTCTCTCTGTCCTCTCTCTCTCTCCACTCCATCACTCTCTCGCTCTTTTTCTCTCAATGGTTAAAAATCACAGAACACCAGGTTATAGCCCAACAGGTTTATTTGGAAGTACAAGCTTTCAGAGCACTGCTCCTTTGTCAGGGAGCTTGTGGGCGGGATCATAAGCCACAGAATTTACAGCACAAAATCATAGTGTCATACACTGATGCAATTATATTGAACAATCCTTGATTGTTGTTAAGTCTTTTATCTTTTAGAATGGGTTGCAAGTTTCAATTCATTAATATGTAAATCCCAAAACATTCCCGAGATAACTTAAGATTTTATCAAAAAAGGTGACATCTCAGCTCAGACAATGCATTAAAGGCAGCACGGTGACTTAGTGGTTAGCACTACAGCCTCACAGCCAGAGACCCAGGTGACTGTCTGTGTGGAGTTTGTGCATTCTCCCCGTGTCTGCGTGGGTTTCCTCCCATAGTCCAAAGATGTGTGGGTCAGGTGGATTGGCTGTACTAAATTGCCCGTAGTGTTAGGTGCACTAGTCAAAGGGAAATGGGTCTGGGTGGGTTACCCTTCAGAGGGTCGGTGTGGACTTGCTGGGCCGAAGGGCCTGTTTCACAGTGTAGGGAATCTAATCTTAAAGGTGTGTAGAGTCTGTATGTATTCCAATCTTGAATCAGACTGGTTCTATTTCCAAAGTAGGAACAGATTTGATAAATTGTCACATGGACTGACTACCTGCAGGTGGAGTGCTTTCTGAGCAAACTTTTTAACTTTGTCCAACACCAGCACCTCCTCATCATTTCTCTCAACTGACCTTCCCCGTCTCTTTCAGACTCTGAAAGACTCCCCTCTCTGACAAATGAGCAAAATAATGTTGTAAAAGAGCTCTGTGTTTTGCCTGCAGTTCATTTTGTGCAATCGTTTTGTAATTTCTGACTCACAATAAAATCTTGCAAAACATTATTTCTGCTTCAGTGTTTTTAAATGCTTCGAATCAATTGATTCATGGTGTGAACTCATCTGCCTCTCCCACACAGGATTACTTGAGAGTGACAACTTTTGGAAGAGTTTGTTAAATTTTCTCCATTAGTTGGTGCGGTGGAAGGGGTGAGGCTGTCTAGACAGCAGTAGTAACTGTCTCACTCAGTAAAGGATGGGGAAGAAATTGAATTTAAATCCTCTGTTAATGTAGTTGAAGTCTAGCCTGACCAAGGGAATAAGGGGAGACCATTTGATGAACCAGATTTGCTATATTTGCACTTCCAGAAGGTGTTCAACAGGGTATCTCTTAAAAGGTTAAATCATAACAAAAGAAGCCACAGTGTTGGAGGTAGTAAATTAGCATGAATAAAGAATTGGCTCATGGGCAGGAAACAGCAAATAGGGATAAGGCGTTCTTTTTCGCATTGGCAACTTATAAACAGTGTTATTCCGCGGGGATCAGAGGCGGGACCACAACTGTATATGAAATATAGTAATGACTTGGAGGAAGGAAGTGAATATGGTGGAGCCAAACTCGCAGAGACACAAAAATAGTTGGAAAGACAGGATGTGAGAGGGGTAGAAATATTGCAGGGAAATATTAACAGGTTTAGTAATGAGCAAACCGTTGGTAAACGGAGTATAATGTGGGAAAATGTGAAGTCCAGTTTGGAAGGAAGAATAAAAGATCAGCATCTTGCTTAAATGGAGAAAACCTGCAGCACAGACTCTTATTCAGATGGAGCAAAATCTGCAGAAAGCAGCAGCACAAACCAATTCTGGAGAACCTTTGCTCAACAGAGAGCTAGCACACACGGGCAACAGGTAATCAGGAAGGCTCATAGAATGTCAGCCCTTACTTTGAGAGAGTTGGAGTCTAAGAGTAGGGAAGTCTTACTGTAAATGTACAAGGTGGTGTGGTGAGACCACATCTAGAGTACTGTGAGCAGCTTTGATCCCCTTATTTATGGAAAGATAGCAGTTCATTGGAGGCAGTTCAGAGAGAGTTCACTTGGATGATCCTGGTATGGAGGGATTGTTGGAGTTGGGACTGTACTCACTGGAATTTATAAGAAACGTATAAAATACTCACGGGGCTTGACAGGGTAAATGCTGAGAGGATTTAGGTGGTGCCAATTTGTGACTGAGATGAGGAGCCTTTTGTTCTCTCAGCAGGTTGAGAGTCTTTGGAAATCCTTGCCCCGGAGAGCTGTGGGGGCAGAGCCCTTGTGTATATTTAAGGCTGAGACAGATAGATTCTTGATCAGTAGGGGAATCGAGGTTTCCTGGAAAAATGTAGGAACGTTGACTTGAGGAATGTCAGAGGAGAAAGTGAGGACTGCAGATGCTGGAGATCAGAGCTGAAAATGTGTGGCAGGTCAGGCAGCATCCAAGGAGCAGGAGAATCGACGTTTCGGGCATGAGCTCCTCTCTGAGGATGAAAGATCAGTCCTCAGCAGGGGCCTCACCTTCATTCCCCTACGCTCCCCCCACACATTGAGGAATGTCAGATCAACCATGACTCTTGTAAGATCAAATGCATGACCCTTAGTTTTAGACTAGATTACATTTCAACTAGATTCCCTACAGTGTGGAAACAGGTCCTTCAGCCCAACAAGTCCACACCAACCCTCCAGAGTAACCCACCCAGACCCATTTCCCTCTCACTAATGCACCTAAGACTATGGGCAATTTAGCACGACCAATTCACCTGACCTGCACATTTTTGGACTGTGGGAGGAAACTGGAGCACCCGGAGGAAACCCACGCAGGCACGGGGAGAATGTGCAAATTCCACACAGTCAGTTGCCCAAGGCTAGAATCGAACCCGGGTCCCTGGTGCTGTGAGGCTGCAGTGCTAACCACTGAGCCACCGTGCATCCTATTGAGTGGCAGAACAGAGGCCAAACAGCCTATTCCTTATCCTATTCTTATGGTCTTATTTGGCCTCTTGAAGCTATTCTGTCATTCAGTTTGATCAATACTGATCTAACTACGCCCATGCTACCCACTTTTGACCCATATCCTTTGATACCCTTGCCCGAGAAAATCGTACCGATGCAAAATGGAAATACTGAAGCTGCTGGAGATCTGAAGTGAAAACAAATTACACGTGGAGAGAGAAACTTGAGTTGACTTTGCAGGGCCCTGACCTAGTATTGGAGCTGTCGAAAGTTAAAAATGTAAAAGGTCTTGAGCAAATGGACAGGGCGAGCTGGTGTGGCTAGGTGCAAAGTTCTTGATGTTTGTGTTGGAAATGATCATTGGAGCAGGAGGCAAAATGACACAGGCATGCACACACACACACACCGTCATCGTTCCAGGCAGCGGTTAAGCTGTCCCTGTGCCTGTGGGCTATATCACCTCGTGAGGGCATTCATAATAGGTGCAGCCTTAGTTGACCAAACGTTTTATGGTGCATGACCAAAATCAATGCTCAAGCAACAAAAGATGTGTCCAGAACAGGTGTGAATGTCAGGACCCTGAATAACCACAAAGGACATGGAAAAGGAGAAACAAAACAAAACCCTGTGCCTGTATCTGACTAAACTATTAAATAATCAATCTCTTTGTCACTAAATAAAAACTCATTACTGATGTGAGAGAATACTTAAGAATGGTACCAATTCTCTCCCCTCGCTCACTACATTTTTGTATCACCTGCTAACAGCATCCAGCACACTGATTCACCAAAGCAAATCACCATGTTGCTTTGCTTTGAATAACATCTGGATCTCAAAATGTTGTGCCCAGCTTGTTTCCTGCTGCAGTTACTGTGTCCCATTTAAATGGAAAAGCTATTTCCCAATCCTGGCCCGTTAATATTGTGTTGTGACAAGCTTTGTGCCTCCCAGATCGAGTCAAAGCTGCTCAACACCTTCATCAACACAAATGCTTCACTTGTTGGTATTGATTTGATTGGAAACTGGGCAGCACAGTGTTGGAAGCCTGTACCACCCACCTCTGTGTAATTTCCACTGACTGAAACAGGGGAGGCTAAAAAGATTTGCATTCATGAAGTCCTCTTCACAACCTCAGAATAACACAAAATATTCGTTACAGACCTTACATTTCTATAGGACCCAACACAAACTCGGAGCATTAAAGCACTTTTACAGTTTGTGACACGTCGTCTATGTTGTCAAGCAGGAAGCAGCAGCCAATTTGTACACTGCGCAAACTACACTGTAATGATGCGCAGAAAATCTGCTGTTGTGATATTGTTTGAGGGATAGAACATAGGGATAAATGTTGTACACAGGGAAGAACATCTTTATTTCATTTTGGTTAGTGTCGTGGGATCCTTTAACGCCAATTCTAAGCCACTGACCATCCTGATGTGAAAATCTATCGGCTGTTCCTTCACAGATAGATAGGTTAGTGAAGGTGGTGTTTGGTATGCTTTCCTTTATTGGTCCTAGTATTGAGTACAGAGGTTGGAAGGTCATGTTGTGGCTGTACAGGACATTGGTTAGGCCACTGTTGAAATATTGTGTGCAATTCTGATCTCCTTCCTGTCAGAAAGATGTTGTGAAACTTGAAAGAGTTCAGAAAAGATTTACAAGGATGT
>NC_057719.1:92224516-92234141 GCF_004010195.1 Chiloscyllium plagiosum | reverse complement strand
TACCAGAGGAAGTGGTGGAGGCTGGTACAATTGCAACATTTAAGAGGCATTTGGATGGGTATATGAATAGGAAGGGTTTGGAGTGATATGGCCCGGGTGCTGGCAGGTGGGACTAGATTGGGTTGGGATATCGGGTCGGCATGGATGGGTTGGACCGAAGGGTCTGTTTCCATGCTGTACATCTCTATGACTCAGAGACTGGTTAAAATCCTGGCTGTCCCTCCTGAACAACCCTATTGTTCACCCTCAGCAGTTGAACTGCAGCAGTTCAAGAAGATAGCTCTCCATCAGCCTCTCCAGGGCAACTGGGAATGGACGATAAATGCAGGCCCAGCCAGCAACACCTATGGCCCTGTCAGTGAATTAAAAATAACGGAGGGCAGGGTGATTCATTTGTTTAACCTCCGGCTGTAAGATGACACCACTACCAAGCTGCAATGACCCCAAAATCCCAGTCACTTGCCATTTCAATAAACCACCTTGCTCCTGTGCTAACATTCAGACTGGGCTCTGACAACCAGCTCTTTTCAATGTGGATTGTTTCTGGAGAGACAGGCATTCGATATTTATCATCCCTTCCATAAAATCAAGCTCTGGCAGTAAGGTTAGCAACAAGGGAGGGGGTACAGATTTAAGATAATTGCTAAAATAAAAACCAGAGAAGGTGGTAATTTTTTTGTTTGATCGTGATTTGGAAAGGGGCACTGCCTGAAAGGACCTGTTGGAGGTCCTGGGTTCTTGTACTTGAAGGTGCCCGCTGCTACCTCACCCATTACTTCAACTGAGCCGACAGTGCCTGGCGATGGGTTATTCAACAATGGGGAAAGATCACAGCCACACGACCTAGCAGACGGACCAGGAACTTTGAAAGAGAGCGGGGGAAACAGCTAAAGAAGAACAGTCCGTGTGAGTGGGAAGAGCTGGGTTGGTGGGAGAACAATTGGAACTCCACGGATCGCTCATGCGAAGAGGCAGGGCCACCTTCTGTGTGCTGCTCCTGGATCTAAAAAAGACTTGAGCTGAAGTATTATTTGGAATGAGTGAGTCACAGCTGCATCTGTTTTCCAGCTGCCAGGTTCCAGCTTATATAATGAGCCACTTTGTAAAGCCCAAGTCTTCTAAGCTCCAAGTCAGGGAGTTTTTTTATTTTTGATCGAACGAACACATTGGGAGCGTTGCCAACTAAATGTGCATGTCCTGTTGGAATCGAATAATGAGCTCCATCAATCATTCAGGCCCTACGTTTTATAAAATTCCATTTGCTCAAGCACTGGCCCGTTCATTTTCAGGAAAGAAAATCCGGTTCAGGAATGACGAGCGGGAATGGCAAGAGGATTCGATGCTCCATTTGGTTTTACTTTCCATCATGGCACCACCCTTCCTCTGCCACTCTTCATGCCCAGTTGTAGGTCCTGAGTTCTTGTGATTGCAGCTGCCTGCTACAATCTCACCCAATACTTAAACTGAGCCGAAAGTGTCTGGCTGTGGGTTATTCAACAAAGGGGAAAGATCACAGTCACACGTCCTAGTATTTGTGAGTGGGATTCCCAGTCAGGTACTACCATGTACTAACTTGGCGATGCAGTTCTCAATCTCCTAGCCTTGCCGCCTAGCTGAACAAAATTCAACTCCCCTTTCCAGTAGGGGCTCAAGGTCATTTTCAACTCCCTTTGACTTTTATTTTACGATTGAGGCTCTGTTCCGGGTTGGAGATTTGAAGACTATCTCGAGGATTTGAGGCTGAACAGGCTGGGGCTGTTTTACCTGGAGCATCGGAGGCTGAGGGGTGACCTCATAGAGGTTTACAAAATCATGTGGGGGCATGGATAGGGTAAATAGGCAAAGTCTTTTCCCTGGGGTTGGGGAGTCCAGAACTAGAGGGCATGGGTTTAGGGTGAGAGGGGAAAGATATAAAAGTGACCTAAGGGGCAACTTTTTCACACAGAGGGTGGTGCGTGAATGGAATGAGCTGCCAGAGGAAGTGGTGGAGGCTGGTACAATTGCAACATTTAAGAGGCATTTGGATGGGTATATGAATAGGAAGGGTTTGGAGGGATATGGGCCAAGTGCTGGCAGGTGGGACTAGATTGGGTTGGGATACCTGGTCGGCATGGACGGGTTGGGCCGAAGGGTCTGTTTCCGAGCTGTACATCTCTATGACTCTAAACATTGATCCCAATTAGCTTGCCAATGTCAACTGGAATATTCCCACTGCTTTCTTTCCCAGACGGGAATTGCTTATTTGTACAAATTGTAACAAAACACAGAACTGCAGGTGCTGGAAATCCAAAACGAAAACCAAAAGTGCTGGAGAAACTCAGCAGGTCTGACCGCACCTGTGGAAAGAAAAAACTCACACTTCCTTCAGGTCAAAGGTATGGGCGTGGGCACCCACAAGGGTCCCATTTACCCCTGTTTCTTTGTGGGGTACTTAGAATATTCCTTGTTCTCGTCATCCTCCAGCCCCCCAACTACAACTCTTTCTCCAGTAGGTAGAATACCTACAGTGTGGAAACAGACTATTTGGGCCTATCTGCACTGACCCACTGAAGAGCATCCCACCCAGACCCAATCCTCTCCCTGTAACCCTGCATTTTCCCTTGGCTAACCCGCCTGACACTCTGGGCAATTTAGCATGAATCCACCTGACATGCACATCTTTGGACTGTGGGAGGAAACCCACATAGCTGCCTGAGGCTGGGATCGAACTCGGGTCCCTGGTGCGGTGAGGCAGCAGTGCTAACCACCTGCGATGACAGCGTCAGTGCTGCTTCCCTCTCTCGTCCGGAGTTGGAAACACTTTTTCAATTTTGCTTACAATTTCCACTCTGTTCTCCCCTTAATCGGACTCCTCCCTTCCCTTCCTTGACATCTCTGTTTCCATTTCTGGGGATAGGCTAGCCACCGATATCCTTTATGTGTGCACTGGCTCCCACGGTTACCTTAATTATACGTCCTCACACCCTGCTTCCTGTCAAGATTCTATGCCATTTTCCCAGATCCTTCGTCTCCGTCGCATCTGTTCCAACAATGCCAGCTTTCTCAAGGGGCTTCCGAAATGTCCACCTTCTTCCACAATCAAGGATTCCCCAACACCACGGTTGACAGGACCCTCAGCCCTGTCTGACCCACGTCCCACACTTCTGCCCTCACCCCTTCTCTTCCCTCCCACAGTGGCAGAAGGGTCCCCCTTTTCCTTTAGTGGGCGGCATGGTGGCACAGTGGTTGGCACTGCTGCCTCACAGCACCAGAGACCCAGGTTCAATTCCCACCTCAGGCGACTGTCTGTGTGGAGTTTGCACGTTCTCCCCGTGTCTGTGTGGGTTTCCTCCGGGTGCTCCGGTTTCCTCCCACAGTCCAAAGATGTGCAGGTCAGGTGAATTGGCCATGCCAAATTGCCCGTAGTGTTAGGTGAAAGGGTAAATGTAGGGGTATGGGTGGGTTGCGCTTCGGCGGGTCAGTGTGGACTTGTTGGGCCAAAGGGCCTGTTTCCACACTGTAAAGTAATCTAATCTTAAAAAAATTTCCTCACTTACCAGCCTCTGCATCCAAGGATCATAAACTGCCATTCCCACTACCTCGAAAGGGATGCCACAATCAAACACATATTCCCCTCCCCTCCCTGGTCAGTGTTTCACATGGACCATTCCCTCTGGGATACCCTGGTCCACCCCCAACACCTCCCTATTGTCCCATGGCCCCTTCCCATGCAATCACAGAAAGTGTAACACCGACCTGTTCACTTGCCCCTTCTCACTATCCAAGGCCCCGGACACATCTTCCAGGTGAAGCAGCGATGTGCCTGAACTTCACTCAATCTAGTCCACTGCATTCGCCGCTCACAATTTGACCTCCTCCACACTTGGGAGAACAACACACAGACTGGGCAACCACTTTGCAGAACACTTACGTTTCTGTCCACAACTATAGTCCTCAGCTTCCCTTACCAGCTCCCTAGCTGACATCACTGTCCTAATCTTGCTGCAGTGCTCCAGCTATACTCCGGGTATGCTGGGAACAAACAGCAACTCATCCTCTGCCGAGATACCTCCAGCTCTCAGCGCTCAATATTGAGTTTAACAATTTCAGAGTGTGAACGCCGTCCTCCATGCTGATTACTCTCCTAAACACCCCCGGGTCCTGTTCCGTACAGGTTGATCCCAACACAGCTGATACATTTCCAACCATTCACACTTTTCACTAGCCCTTATTCAGTATTTGCCTCTTCCCTAGTTTATCAGCAGTTTCTCATTCTCTGGCACCGTCTCAATCTATTCATCTTACACCTTTCTCCTATTTCCCTGATGTCACAGCATAAATACCACCTTTTCCCAGCTCCTTCCCTTTCTGAAGGAGGGTCACTGGACTCAATTCTCTCTTCACAGATGCTGCCAGACCTGCTCAGTTTCGCTAACTGAATATGGTGTTAAATTATACAAAAGCCGTTTGCACTAAGTCGAGGAGGGATTATGCCTTTTTTCTTCTCTTATCTAGTTTGTCTACAGTGCACCTATTTGATGTTATGGAAGTATTTCAGCACTATGCGTGGCGGTGGCTCAGTGGTTAGCACTGCTGCCTCACAGCACCAGGGTCCCAGGTTCGATTCCAATCTCGGGCGACTGTCTGTGTGGAGTTTGCACATTCTCCCCGTGTCTGCGTGGGTTTCCTCCGGGTGCTCTGGTTTCCTCCCACAATCCAAAGATGGGCAGGCTAGGTGAATTGGCCATGCTAAATTGCCCATAGTGTTAGGTGCTGAAAATGTGTTGCTGGAAAAGCACAGCAGGTCAGGCAGCATCCAAGGAACAGGAGAATCGACGTTTCGGGCATAAGCCCTTCTTCAGGAATGAGGAAAGTCCATAGTGTTAGGTGCATTAGTCAGGCTGAAACGGAGTTTGGGTGGGTTACTTTTTGGAGGGTCGGGGTGAACTTGTTAGGCCAAAGGGCCTGTTTCCAGATTAAAGGGAATATCATCTATACTGACTGAAAGGGCAAAATGGTTTGGTTAAGTGAGGGTCTGTATTCAGTGAGTTCCACCATTCACTGGTATCTCTACAGAGTACCTCAGCTGAAGCTCCCAGACTGGGCTATCCCAAGGTCATCTCAGGTAATATACAAATGCAGGTTTTCACATTGAAAGAAGGTTGCATGCATATCCCTGTATGTTCAGAACATGGATACGTTCCAAGTCTGTAAACATAACAAACGTGACTATTTCAATGTTATGGACATCAGCCTTGAAGAGATTAGATTAGATTAGATTACTTACAGTGTGGAAACAGGCCCTTCGGCCCAACAAGTCCACACCGACCCGCCGAAGCGTAACCCACCCAGACCCATTCTCCTACATTTACCCCTTCACCTAACACTACGGGCAATTTAGCATGGCCAATTCACCTAACCCCTGCACATTTTTGGATTGTGGGAGGAAACCGGAGCACCCGGAGGAAACCCACGCAGACACGGGGAGAATGTGCAAACTCCACACAGAGAGTCGCCTGAGGCGGGAATTGAACCCGGGTCTCTGGCGCTGTGAAGCAGCAGTGCTAACCACTGTGCTACCGTGCCGCCCATACCTTAGAACGGCTCTTGCATGAGAAAGATGGTTTTTTGGAAGTCTCAATGTCCAATACATTTGCAAAAAGCAGAAGGTAAATACATGTGTGATCTAATCACGCACACATCTTCCTTTATTTCTTCATCAATTCTCAGTCCATGGCCATCACTGTTAATGTCAACATTTATTACCAATCCCAAGTTACTCTCAAGAAGGTTGATGCTTCAACAGCTGCAGTGTCTCTGGTGTAGGTGTGAGGAAGGGAGTCCATCAACATTGACCCAGCCAAGGTGACGCATTCCAATGATGATGAGATTCTCTGACATCACTGCAAACTAAAGCTGGAGCTCTTTCCCACTCACACTACCAGGAAGGAGTCTGGAGGGAAGTTTCAGGGATTCTGGCTCTGTCGAAATTCCTTTAACCTTGGCAAGGGAAATTAAACTCTTAACACTCTGGTTTGATTATGACTTGTCACTTTGCCGGTTAGACAGCAACATCCTGAACAAAATCTGTCCAAATCAGTGAAAGCCAAAAAAATTAACAGTAAAATTTCTTCTTGAAGCCATCTATTCGAACCTTCTCCAATGTGATGGACAGTTATAGGTATATACTGCAGGGCAAGAGTTATAACTGGGGGAAAGGTAATTATGATGCGATTAGGCAAGATTTAGGATGGATAGGCTGGGGAAGGAAACTGCAGGGGATGGGCACAACTGAAATGTGAAGCGTATTCAAGGAACAGCTACTGTGTGTCCTTGATAAGTATGTACTGGTCAGGCAGGGAGGAAGTGGTTGAGCAAGGGAGTTTACGAAAGAAGTTGAATCTCATGTCAAGAGCAAGAAGGCGGCTTATGTAAGGATGAGACATGAAAGCTCAGTTAGGGCGCTTGAGCGTTATAAGTTAGTCAGGAAAGAGCTAAAGAGCGAACTAGGAAGGGACATGCGAACTCATTGGTGGATAGGATCAAGAAAAACCCAAAAGCTTTCTATGGCTATGTCAGGAATAAAAGTATGACCAGAGTAATATTAGGGCCAATCAACGACAGTCGTGGAAATTATGCATAGAGTCCAAGGAGAAGTAATAATTGAATATTTTCCATCGGTATTCACACTGGAAAAAGACGATATTGTTGAGGAGAATACTGAGATACAGGCTACTAGACTAGATGGGATAGAGGTTCACAAGGACGCGGTGTTAGCAATTCTGGCAAGTGTGAAAATAGATGAGTCCTCTGGGCTGGATGGGATTTATCCTAGGATTCTCTGGGAAGCCAGGGAAGAGATTGCAGAGTCTTTGGCTTTGATCTTTATGTCGTCATTGTCTACAGGAATAAAGCCAGAAGACCGGAGGAGAGCAAATGCTGTCCCCTTGTTCAAGAAGGGGAGTAGAGACAACCCTAGTAATTATAGACCAGTGAGCCATACTTCCGTTGTAGGTAAAGTGTTGGAAAAGGTTAGATGGGATAGGATTTATAATCATTTAGAAAGGAATAAATTGATTAAGGATAGTAACACGGTTTTGTGAAGGGTAGGTCATGCCTCACAAACTTTATTGAGTTCTTTGAGAAGGTGACCAAACAGGTGGATGAGGCTAAAGCGGTTGATGTGGTATATGGATTTCAGTAGAGCACTTGATAAGGTTAAGGTTCCCCACGGTAGGCTAATGCACAAAATATGGAGGCATGGAATTGAAGGTGATTTAGTGGTTTGGATCAGGAATTGGTCAGCTGAAAGAAGACAGAAGGTGGTGGTTGATGGGAAATGTTCATCCTGGAGTTCAGTTACTAGTGGTGTACCGCAAGGATCTGTTTTGGGGCCACTGCTGTTTGTCATCTTTATAAATGACCTGGATGAGGGTGTAGAAGGATGGGTTAGTAAATTTGCGGATGACATTGAGATCGGTGGTGTTGTGGATAGTGCCAAAGGATGTTGTCAATTATAGAGGGACAGAGATAAGCTGCAGAGCTGGGCTGCGAGATGGAAAATGGAGTTTAATGTAGTAGTGTGTGAAGTGATTCACTTTGGAAGGAGTAACAGGAATAAAGAGTACTAGGCTAATGGTAAGATTCTTGGTAGTGCAGATGAGCAAAGAGTTCTCGGTGTCCAGGTACATAGATCCCTGAGAGTTGCCAACCAGGTTAATAGGGTTAAGAAGGCATACGGTGTGTTAGCTTTTATTGAGAGGGGGATTGCGTTTCGGAGCCATGAGGCATGTTCCAGCTGTACAAAACTCTGGTGCGACCGCACTTGGAGTATTGTATCCAATTCTGGTCACTGCATTATAGGAAGGATGTGGAAGCTTCGAAAAGGGTTCAGAGGAGATTTACTAGGAATGTTGCCTGGTATGGAGGGAAGGTCTTATGAGGGTGAGGGACTTGAGGCTGTTTTTGTTAGAGAGAAGAAGGTTGAGAGGGGACTTAATTGAGACACATAAGAAAATCCGAGGGTTAGATAGGGTGGACAGTGAGAGCCCTTTTCCTCAGATGGTGATGGCTAGCACAAGGGGACATAGCTTTAAATTGAGGGGTGATGGATATAGGACAATGTCAGAGGTAGGTTCTTTACTCAGAGAGTAATAGGGGTGTGGAATGGCCTGCCTGCAACAGTAGTAGACTCGCCAACTTTAAGGGCATTTAAATGGTCACTGGATAAACATATGGATGTAAATGGGAAGAGTGTAGGTTAGATGGGCTTCAGATTGGTTCCACAGGTCAGTGCAACATTGAGGCCGGAGGGCCCGTACTGCACAGGAATGTTCTATACTCTTGTTTCAATTTTATTTCAGGACAATGCTCAATAATGTTAACAAGGTGATTAATCACTTCCAGAGTCTCAGCTTAACAGCCACTACAGAAGTGACCTGGAATATACTGTGTCTAATTGAAGGGGCAGTAAGCAGAACTTTCAAAAGAGAACTGGAGTAATGCACTAGTGCATTAAAAGCAGTGGGCCAGGGCTAAATGGATTGTGCTTTCAAGGGCTGACACCAGTATGAAGGACTGAATAGCCTGCTTTGCTACGTGATTCTGCAAAACTCAAAGAAGTTTTTTGTTTTTATTCACCTGACCATTGTTGGTTGGCCAGCACTTTATTGCTTATCCCCAGTTGCTATTGTTTAGTAAGTTGTAGACACTTACTCAAAGAGGGAAATCAGTGGGGCATCTGCCCCATGTGACAACAAATAAATCTTATTGAGTTGGCAAAAATCCTTAACTGTTTTCGAATCCTTTAATGTTTTTATTCCCTGTTCGTCCACCCGCCTAGTTCGTTAGAACTGAGTTGGAAATAAAGTGTTGAAATTACCGTGACAAGTTAAGACTGTCCAGCTGAACGAACTACTGATCCTCTGAAGTACAAACAAAAATCCATTCATTTTTGAAAAAAATTAATGAAGGCCCTGTTTTGTGGTGGTTTTAATTGCCTCAGTTAGGGTGCATTTCTTAGGATTTTAAACTTTAACTAATCTGACACTCAGTTGGCTTAACTCCGGATCTCTGCTTACTGCTGGGATGCTATAAATTGTGGAAGTTTCTCAACTGGTTTTCGAAAATGCTCTCAGATCCAGCTGTGATCTCATCCAGAACTGGATTTACCAAAAGCGATCACAGGCTGGTCTGTTGTTCACAAGAATAAGAGGTACAGTTAGTACGTTTTGCAGATGACACCAAAATTGGAGGTGTAGTGGACAGCGAAGAGGGTTACCTCAGATTACAACAGGATCTGGACCAGATGGGCCAATGGGCTGAGAAGTGGCAGATGGAGTTTAATTCAGATAAATGCGAGGTGCAGCATTTTGGGAAAGCAAATCTTAGCAGGACTTATACACTTAATGGTGATGTCCTAGGGAGTGTTGCTGAACAAAGAGATCTTGGAGTACAGGTTCATAGCTCCTTGAAAGTGGTATCGCAGGTAGATAGGATAGTGAAGAAGGCTCTGGATTAGTGGTGCTGGAAGAGCACAGCAGTTCAGGCAGCATCCAACGAGCAACAAAATCGACGTTTCTGGCAAAAGCCCTTCATCAGGAATAAAGGCAGAGAGCCTGAAGCGTGGAGAGATATGCTAGAGGGG